>NW_015551111.1:288741-307535 GCF_001515605.1 Sinocyclocheilus anshuiensis
GGAAAAGGAGATCAGAGTGGCAAAGAGGAATTATTCTGAAAAAATAAGGATTCAATTCTCTTCCAGTGACTCCGCATCAGTGTGGAAAAGTCTAAAAGACATCACCAATTACAAGACACCATCCCCCAGCACTGTGGAGAATCAACAACTGGCAGACGATCTGAACGGGTTTTATTGCAGGTTTGAAAAAACACCATTCACCCCTCCTGCAACCCCCCTCTCCCCCCCTCCAGCACTCCAGATCAGCGAAGATGACGTGCGTCGGGTCTTCAGAAAGAACAAGAAAAGAAAAGCACCAGGCACAGACGGTGTGACACCAGCCTGTCTGAAAACCTGTGCTGACCAGCTGGCCCCCATCTTCACACACAGAAGACTACAGAGGATAGTCCGGACTGCTGAGCGAATCACTGGTACAACCCTCCCTTCTCTCCAAGAACTGTACTCATCCAGAGTGAGCAAAAGGGCTAGCAAAATCACTCTGGACCCCTCACATCCAGCACACTCCCTCTTTGAACTGTTGCCATCTGGTCGACGCTACAGAGCACTGAGCACCAGAACGACCAGACACAGGAACAGTTTCTTTCCTCAGGCAATCCATCTCATGAACACCTAACAATAATCGTGGAACACACAACACTAGTATACATTATTTATTTAACACACATACTTATTTACATTTCAAATTTGCACATATCATACCTGTACATACAAAATTGTTTATATTATATATTGTGTTTTTGCTTTTTTTGTACATTGTCTATTTTGTATATTTTTATATTATCCTTTTTATTATCTGTGTCCTGTCTTGTCACTGTCATTCTGTTGCACTGTGGAGCTTCTGTCACTAAAACCTCGTATATGTAAACATACCTGGCAATAAAGCTCATTCTGATTCTGATACAGTTTAACCTAGTCTGTAAATCACATATTAACATCTAACAAAAATTCTAACTTTCCTCAAACTGTTCCCAGATTTCAGAAGATTTTTCTAGATGCTCTCTTCCATGCTTCCAGAGGCAACTCGTCATAACCACATTTCATCCATTCACACAGCAGGTTGAGGCCCATTTAAACAATTCTAATAACCTCTCCCAAATGACATAATGAAGATGCACGCTAACAATGTATCGGGTCACATTCACTCCAATCAATACAGCAGTACAAAACGCTCAATAAACATATGCGTGGATTGATTTCATCATGTTATTACCATATAAAGCAACCTTGTAAATATGCAGATAATTGCTGGTGAACCACTGTTGGTACCAGTCAAATTACAAGGGAGCAGAATACAAACAAAGATGTGTCCTGAAAATGGATATCTAAAAAGCACTAATGGTCCCTTTTCACATTTCCATGGTTCTCAGAAGCGGAAATCTTTATAGTTGGGTAAACTACAGTGGTGAATGGAAACTACAACAAATATATTTTTTGCATTTCCAAATACGGTAGCAACATTTTAGGTTTTACAGATTAAATCTATTTTGTACCTTTACAATACACTAACCACCACCAAACAGACAAGCCATCTAAAATCAAAGCTAATCACATGTAGCCTAGAGGTAAAAACCGATATATAGAAGGTGTACAGTGTCATAGACACAAATACAAAATACCATCATGGTAACACATGGACACTAAAAAAATGCAAGAAACATTCATTTAACAACATGTAACATAAAAGCCTAAAGTACATAACTGATAAGGACATATTTCAATGAAAAAACATCAAATGTAAAAAAAGTCACAATGAGAATGTCAATTTGCAGTTTTTCACTGTAAATTACAAGATGACTTGCTCTTTTTACACTTCCAAAAATTGCAAATTTAACAGTATTTTCAAACTTAAATGTTCCGTTAGGTTTATTACAGTTTTTTTACAGTGTATAAAACATACTTTTTTTTTTTTAAATGAATATATATATATGGCTATATTACAATGCTAATAACTGTGGAAATGCGTCATCACAGTCTGTGAAAAGGGTCTATATCTGGTCAAGAAAGAGGTGGCAGACATTTACCTTCTGAGTAAAAAAATCTGATTTTAGAGCAGATTTAAAAGTTTAGGTAACACTTTAGAATAGGGAACACATATTCACTATTAACTAAGACTTTTCCCTGAGCAAACTTCTAATTCGATGCTTAGTTAGTAAGGTAGTTGGTAAGATTAGGTGTGGGGTAGGATTAAGGGATCTAAAATATTGTCATGCAGAATAAGGCATTAATATGTGCTTTATAAGTACTAATAAACAGTCGATATGCTAGTAATATGCATGCTAATAAGCAACTAGTAATAGTGAGAACTCGTCCTTAAAATAAAGGGTTACCAAAGTTTAAGTAGACAGAGACCAATCATGTCGATCATGCATTAAAATAATCATCTACATTGAAGAAAGGGCACATACTGAGTAAAGAGCAGAGGCGGACAAAGTACTCAACTCCATTACTTGAGTGAAAGTACAGATACTGCTGGTCAAATATTACTCCATTACAAGTAAAAGATGTAAAGACAGATTTTTACTTAAGTAAAAGTACAGAAGTACTTGCTTTTAAAAGTACTTAAGTACCAAAAGTAAATTTCCTTTTTTATGTCAATGCACTGTTTTATTGTCTTGCACAATACTTGCAATAAGCAACTTAGAATACATTACACCTGCTGAATACACTGACTAGCTTGTAGTATCTTTGGAATAAAGAGCTTTTAGAATGTTAAAAACCTATGGGGGAAAAAAACAAAACATAAATAAATAAATATTTAACACCCCTACCCACCCCCACAAAGTACAATACTCAAGTAAATGTACTTAGTTACTGTCCGCCTCTGGTAAAGAGCTCATACTGAGTAAGGGTTCAAGGGCACATACTGAGTAAAGATGATTGTAGCATCATCATGGCGTGATTGAAAATACAGCTCAAAGTATAGTGTGAATCAGTCAGATGACAGCAAGCGAACAAAGAGCTCAGAACCTTCTCTTTTTGAGACCTTGGAAAGATGGCCGTCATGCTGGAGCCCAGCCAACTCCTCTCCATCCCTGAGCTCTCAGAGCAAAGCCATGCAGATTTCTCCAGCCTAATCCCCCCGCAATGACACTGAAGCCCTGGGATAGGATATTGAATCCCCAATCTCTCTCTCGTACCCTTGCTCTAACTCTTTCTTGCTCTGTCTTTCTGACTCTTTAACAAGTTGAGCTGTTTTCCATGTGGACCATAATGGCACTCAGCACTCTACAATACATGATCCTATCCCCATGCACCCCAATGAAAACACACCCCCATGGCCACTGTATAGGCACATGATCTCGGGATTGCCGACTGACAGCAGGTTTCCACGCAGCTTTGCCCAGACACCACAAAATAAGTACTGTACGTCTCTCTCGATCTCTCTCGCAGCTCATCAAACAATTAGTGTGCAGTGTACTGATATTGAGATGTTTTCATCCATTTCTCTCCACCTCTCCATATAGTCTTCCACACACAAAAGAGCTTTTCTGGCAACTGTAGAGACAGCGGGCTACTAATGGCGCTTTTCCACTGCATGGTACAACTCGGCTCGGCACGGCTCAGTACGGCACGGCACGGTTCGGCTCGTACCATGCAGTGGAAAAGCGCCATTCGTACGCTTTAAGACTGGTCCCAGTCAAACAGCCTTCTCCTGCAGCCCTCACTTTTTAAGTGATCATCCTTGTATCATAACAGATTAAGGGCTGCAGCGTGGCTGGATTAGGCCTAAAATAACCTTTATCCGCCCCATCCTCACCTGGAATTTACAAGGAGCAAGGAGTCAATTGCCCTGTCCTGATTTACAATGACACTGAGCCCCCACTCTGGATCCCTCATTATTTGGATTAAGAGAAACACTTTTGAGTAATTATTTTCACGTCGGATAAACATTAAGCTTCCACTGGATTTAGACGAGCTGTAGTCCAACACTACAGAAAAGAAGGGCGATATAAACGTGCTTATCGTGCGCTACAGGTGCTATATGCCTTATCGGTTATCACCAACAAACAGAGAACAGGAGAGAAAGAGAGAGAGAGAGAGAAAGGCATAGAGATACAAGAAATGACCGCTCTTTTGTTTTAAACACCAGGGATTTGAGAGTGTGTACATGAATTAAGGATTTTAACATGCTTGGCTAGGCATGAAGAAGATATTAACATTTTAGATCAGACTTTGGGTGAATGGATTTCAGTATAGATCTACAGAGAAATTTGGTATTGCTTTTGGTTTTTCATTTTAGGGCTGGAAATAAAAATATTTTTTGATAATCAAATTGACTCATGATGATTACTGTAGGTTAACACGTGTCTCATGATGCCTTTTCCCTATATGAAACGCCAAATTAGTTATTATAAAAATGTCAAAGGTTCTCTTTCCCATACAACAGTAATACATACTAATCCCTAGATTTCAAATTCAGATTGATTGATTGATTTTATTTTATTTATTTTTATTTTATTTTATTTGGTCATGTCTTATCTTGCCCAGGGCACCAAATGGCAAAAAAAAAACCAATTAAATTAAATTACATTAAATTAAATAATAAAATAAAATAAAATAAAATAAAATAAAATAAAATAAAATAAAATAAAATCAAAAATTAAAAAGACAATGAATTAAATTTGCTTTTGTTCTACAAAAAATATTTCATTAAGAAAAAAATATATTCACTTCTGTCACTTTATTTTGATTGTTTTATCTTTGTAAATGTAAAGGTGTGTGACGGTGCAAGTTTGTTTTTCTTATCAAAAAGAGAAGGGTGGGAAAAGTGCTGGCTCAGCCTGTGTTTGATTTCATATATTATTTCAATCATACACAATTACAGGGTGGGATCACATCAGAGGGCCCAATTGAGGGCCAGATAACCTTTTAAGGAGAGAATTCCCACAGAGGGGTGACCTCTAACCTTAATGCTGCTAGCAATCTCCAGTTTATTTATTTTTTTCCAAACACAAGAAAAGTGAAAGGCTTCCATGACATTAAGTGATTTATGCAACTCACTAATTTTTCAACACACTCCAGGAAGTGTCATAATGCTTCCTGCAGTCTCATCCATCCTGCTGCGCTGGTAATTGTGTACCCTGTTTAAATCTCTCCTCCCTTTCCTCCACCTGCCCAAGACCAGATGTGTTTCCTCTTTGATGTGGACTGGGAAGTCACTGGGCCTTGGTAGCCACTTCATCCCACCAGCACATGCCTGACAAAAAGCCCAGAGCGGGCCTGGAACACTACGCTTTTCAGTGCAGCTGCCAACTACTCACTGATAAATGGCACACGGTTTGTCTAGTCTTGACCACACCTTGTAGAAGGCAGATTCTAGAAACCAAACTCTGTCTGTGCTTTGAGACAAATGTGGCTAGAGGACTTCACAGGAGGTTTGAACTTGAGCCTCTCAATAATGGGTGGCCAATTATAAGCATCTGTTGAGGCAGACACAATCTTCACACAGAGAACTGTTTCATCTCTCACATTGCTTGATTTTGTACAAAATCACTTGTGCAAAAGTGTGTTTATATGTCTAATGTCACAAAATAACCAAATTGTGGTAATGTAGAGTATGCAAGACAATATCAACATGCTGAGTTTCACTGACAGACATTATATGCACTATTCCTTCAGATCTTAATTCAGTCTTTAAACATTTAATTGCTACAAAAAATGTCAGCCTAACAGTTTTAGGATTTATATAAGGCAGATTCTAGAAACCAAACTCTGTCTGTGCTTTGAGACAAATGTGGCTAGAGGACTTCACAGGAGGTTTGAACTTGAGCCTCTCAATAATGGGTGGCCAATTATAAGCATCTGTTGAGGCAGACACAATCTTCACCATGCTGAAGCATTGTGTGGTGATTTATCACAAGGTCGTAGAAAGCTTTCTTCCTTGTAGTCTTTTGAAGAGATCTGTCTTTTATATATCTCAAAGTTGAACATGTTTCTGAGCGAGAGACATAAAACTAATTTGTAACAAATCAATGATTAAATACTGTTTTTATTTTACAGTGTTTAAACATTGTTAAATAAGGAGAATAATACAGTAATACAATTATAAATATGAAGGACATACAATGATACAATAAATCAATCATTTAAATATAAAATGTATATTTATTAATAATATATACACAGCAAAAAATACAGTTAAACCGTAATATTGTGAAATATTATTACAATTTAAAATAACTGTGTTCTATTTTAATATATTTTAAAATGTTTTCTTTATATGGAAAAGCATCACATGATCCTTCAGGAATCATTGGAATATGATGAATTGGTGCTAAAGAAATATTTACTATTATTATCTGTGTTGAAAACAAGTGTGCTGTTCCATATTTCTTGTGGAAACCAGAATACATTTTTATTTTTGGATTCTTTGATTGATAGAAAGTTTTAAATCACAGAATTTATTTGAAATATATTTTTTAAACATTACTTTTAATTATACATATATATATATATGTAAATTCATTGTACATGTATACAGTAAATATTCAGCATTTTTTATTAATATACATATACATCGTATCTTTGTATATTTCTTATGTTTATGAATGTATACAACAGTGGTTGAAATTGTACTGTTTAGTTACCTTAAGGAGATCAATAAAAGAATCAAAAGATTTAACTTGACTATGAACAAATAATGTCATACATATTCTTGCAGATCTTTCTGCACAAATTCTTCCTACATATGAGTACAACAGAGGACTGAGAACAGGCTGCTACTGTGCTTTGCCTCTATTCCCTTTTCCTCTCCCCATCTCTCGTTCTCTCTCTCTGTTTTTTATCTGTTATCTTTGACATGTCTTTTTGATGGCAACTGCCCTGACTTTCATTTGATTTAGGTAGCGTGATAAATTCCGTGTCTTCTTCCTTTTCCCTCTTTCTTCATCCATGGCTTCAACAGGAGCCATCTGTGCTTGATAAAGTCACAGAAATAACTGGTCAGGGTAAACTAATATTTAACGTGCCTCTCAAAACATTGCCTTCTGCCTGACCTTCTGAAATGTGTGACAAGAGCCTGGGTAAACTGCACTTATGCTCTTAAGGTTAAGAGAGTTTAAAAATGTTGCATGCATGCTGATTGTTGCCTTTGTAAATCAGGCCCATGCTGAAAAAACAAACTGCTTTTGGTTAGGCTCCTTTAGGTTTGAAAGAGGAGGACAAAGTGAGAGATAGAAAGAAAGACGGAGACAAAATTAGAGAATTCACCACTTAATAAAAATATTTGATGAGAAGTCTAAATGATAGATAGATAGATAGATAGATAGATAGATAGATAGATAGATAGATAGATAGATAGATAGATAGATAGATAGTCCCTCTTGTTTGACTTATTTAGGTTCCCCATGAACATAGGTTCTCTGGAGCGCAAACATGTGTAAATCACATTTTCATGCTGAATACAAGAGTTTTACAATGTAAAATAAAAAGACCGACATTTATTGTGAATGGGTCGCTGAACATGAAATTTACTGTGTGCATCAGTGAAGAAAACAGCCCTACAGAGAGCGACTGACCACGTGTCTGTTTTCACATCAAGTAAACGGCTCAGTCAGACAGACATGCGGCTGCTTGCCCTTAGGCTTTATAATGCTTTACTTTGGGCGAGAAGAACATCAAAAAAGCAGAGCCTTCCGATCAAATCCAATCTTAATTAAGCTGACACTTTAATCAATTGAGATACCAGCTTGGTCTTAAAGGTCAAATTCTGTCTAGCTGTATCATCTATTGGTAAATAAAATAATACACTGACAAACAAAAATAAGAGATAAAAAAATATTACAATACAATTTAATTCAGTTTCAAATGTGCTGCAAATCATTTAGAGCAGCAGCCGTGAGGAACTGCAATCATAACATGAATATTCAAAATCTAATTATGACAGGCTGGAACAAGGAGTGATTTTAGCATGTCACTTCCTGAACTTTATTAAGCATCTCTTGTTAAACAAAGCTACACTCACATGGTGAATGTGTGCAGTCTTTCTTTTACCTGTTCCTTATTTACACAGGAAGCACCAGACTGCCACACCTTGTCAATCTGCCTCTCAGAGGAATGTGGGTATTTACGGTCAACACTATGACGTAAATCTTTAACTATCAGCCTCACTTCAGGGGGATCTTTCAAGCGCCATTGACATCGACATATACGCTAAGCCCAACAAAGTAGCACAGAGCTTACTCTTTCCTGCATGTATAATCCAGTAATTTCTTGCTTCTTTTTTCTTGTGTACAATTGCATGTCTAGACTGAGCTTCTTTCTGTTGTTGCCTCCAACAAAGCTCTGGGAAAACTTTAAACTCGCCTTCTCATGCCTTCCTTCCCCCTTCAGCTACACATCTGTAGCCAGAGATATTAGACAAAATGTCTCACAGCGCCCACGCAAACATACAGTCACAAACCAGCCCACCGATCTCCACCCCCCACTAAGCAACAGGAGCACTATGCACTAACCTTTTTCTGTGTGATCCGCTTCTTTACAGCTTCTTTATAGTTGTTGTTGGTGGGGGGGGGTTACATTTTTTGTAAAGGATATTTTGGGTAAAACGAATCGGCAAATGAATTCATGATGCTAAAAAAAAAATAAAACAAACATAAAATAAAATATCCATGTCAGATATTAAAAAAGTTTGAGAATGACCAAATAATGTATATATTTTTCTTTAATCAACAGGAATTTTCCAATGAAATCCTTTTTTAAAAAGGCAACAGGTGAGTGAATCCTGGGAATCCTCCGGGAACATGGTCACCCTGAAGGCCTGCATTCATCAATATCCTGCTTGGACCTCCATACAGACTCACGCACAAACATTCCTGCTCCCTAACAGTTCCCAGCCCTGCTATGTGGTCCCACAATTCTGTGCATACAGAACAGCCTGAAATAATGCAGAATCATCACCATGACACTGATGACAACGAACAACACCTTCAAATCTATTACGCTTGTGGTCTTTTCATTCATTGCAGACTTATTCCTGACAGCCTCTACTGATTAAACGCTTTACTGTTTGCTGTATAGACCAAAAGGCAATTAAAATAGCGATAATATGTCACATATTATTGCAAAATGAAAGGCCAAAGAGGAGGCAAATATGTCATCTTCTGAAATTGGCAGATTAATTAAAGAGCAGGTTTCAGATTTGTGTTTTTTACTCCTGAGAATCTCTGCAAAACGATCGATTCACATGACCCAACATTTCACACGTGTCATTTTAAAAGTTGGCATAAATCAACAGCAATCAGTCTTTTTTAAAGGGGTCATATGATGCGATTTCAAGTTTTCCTTTCTCTTTGGAGTGTTACAAGCTGATTGTGCATAGATAAGATCCCTGTAAAGAGGAAAGAACTAATTATTTTTGTTTCAGCTACTTTCTGTCCTTAACAATTTTTTTCTCATACTTATGCAGTTGGTGCATTTGAGATTTGAGGTGCAGTTCTTAAACAAATGCCCTCACTGTTTTCCCCCCTTTTTTCTCAACACTCCTGTCCATACAGCAGCTGGTCCCACAACGGCTCCCAGAAGGATAGATGCTTGCGATGGACAATGAGCCTGCAGAGGAGCCGCACTGTGCCACTGGGAACAGCTTCGGAATGGGAATGAAAAATCTTTAATCTAGAATCACAGCTGTCCTCCCCTCGTTACTGAAGAGCCGCACCAGAACTCAGACCCCATCCACGTCAACTCAAAGCCAGTGGCTCCCCATGGTACCGTTGCATCCTGATAAAATGGGAACTTTCACACAAATAGTTTATCTGAGTTCCTCTCATAAATCGAGGCATGCGCTCTCTCTCCTATCAATAAAACCCTAGTGTTCAAGGGCTGTTCGACACAGCCATTTGCCATGGTGTCATTTAATAGGAATCAAAAAGAGATTCTTCTTTTTATGTCTGACTTTATGAAGTTCCTTTTATATGCACACAGGAGTATACAACATTTCAAAATGCATTATCACATTTTGTTTTTCTCAGGGTAAACTCTTTCAAAAACTCTTACAAAGATAAATGATTTTGCACTGACATACTCTATACAATTAATCATAGGCTGTTAACCCTGCATCCTTGTAAAAGTTGTGAAAATGAGCACTTTGTTTTGTTCTTATGGCTAGATTTATGTGTTTCACCTCAGATTGTATTACTACATTACATTTTACAAATCTCTCTCACAATTTCTCACACTGCACTCTCTCAGACTTTCTTTCTAAACAACTGAGACTATATGCTGAATAACAGTTTCATAACAGATGAAACATGAATATTAAATGTAATGACGGAAAGAAAGGATAATTGTTACACTTTTTGGTTTTTGCTCATTTGTTCAGAAAATGTTTAGCCTAAACCTTTGACACTTTTCCTCACACATCTTTGACATATTAACAGTAATTTCCCATGACAATTAAATGTATGACTTTTTTTTTTTTTTATTGAGCTGGACACAATTAAACTACAAGGCAGATGTTCGATTTTCAAATTCATAATACTCAAGATGTATATTTGTAATGGTGGTATGTGATGAATCTAAAAGTAAATAAAAATGTTTCAAATTGCATTTCAATTTTACAATATGCACCTAACACCCTAACATAAGTCAATTACACAATACAAACTAATTATTATGATGGACATGTTATAACAGTGACATCAGAATATGTATGGAAATACATAATCAAAATACATTTTTTTAGTTACAATACTAAAACCAAAACTAACATAAGAAAGATATTTATCATCATTTATGATAATTTTTTTTACACTGTCAGCTGCTAAAAAATATTCCAAGACTACTATATTTGGCTTCTGCACAACCATATGGCAGATATCATACAAAATGCAGAAATATGGGTAGTTTACGTAACCCTGTTATTGCTGGTTCCGCAGTGCTTTTATGCACGGCTGAAAATTATTGTGAAATGTGTGTATTTGATTATTTTCTATGCACACGTAGAAGAAAAAAAATGGGGAAAACTGAGTAATGAAACAGAGCTGAAACTGTGGTCATTTATAATGTGTGGTTTCATCTTTTGAGTAGCGGTACCACCACCACACTGTGAAAACCAGACCTATAATCAACACCAGGGATGTGCCAGGGGGCTTTTACTCAAGTGTTCTCACTTTGTACCAGTGGGAAAAGCTTCCCTAGCAGGGTTGCATATATCTATCTATCACTATTTCATATTTATATCTCAAACACGTATAGAGGAATTATACTATATTTTCCTTTATTTGATGTGTTGATAACATTTAAAATGGCAGAAATTTGTTGACAAATAAGCTTTTGAAATTTCAGTCCACTTCACAATTTAGGATATCCCGAATAAAACATTGGTGTACTCAAACATGAAGTCTATTGGCATGGCAACAGCTGTGGCCCTCATGAACAGTTAAGGCTCGTGCCAGTAGGCCAGAGAGGATGAACTAGGTCTCACTTTTTCTGTGCTTACTTTGGCATGGTGTTGCATGCAGAAGTCAGTCTCCCCCCAAAAGACTTAGATGCGGTCATGTCCCTGAAATGCAAGGCTTACTAGAGTGATGACCTTTACAGAACTTATGAGCAACAGGTTCTGGTCTCTGATGTTATGCTGGACCAAACGTGACAGATCATCAGCAATGAATGGAAACAGGCATCTTAGAAGAAAACTACAACATGGTGGAGAAAAAAAAAACGTATACAAGCTAATCTGTTATTACTCATGCATAAAAATGGCATGGTACATGCACATCATAAACAGCTGAGTGAGTCAAAAGCGAGTCGTCCAAAACTTCAAAAGTGTATACGTGATGATACAGTATTTTAGTCCCACAATGTTCTGGAATGTTCCAGAAAGCACTAGAATATTACATAATATTACAGCAACTTCTAGAATGTTCCTATCCTTGCAAAAGCAAAAAACACTTTAAAAGAAACATGCAAAATGAGTACAAAATGTATCTGTACTGAACCAGTGTTTCATAATTAACAGTAGAAGTTCTAAAATTTACCTGACCTAAATATTTACCAAAATATTGATGCTACATGAAAATAAGTATAGTACAATAATAATTAGCACCACAGAACTATAGAAGAACCATAAGTGAAACATTTTTTTTTGTTACACTGTGCAATATGATAAATGAAAAGCATACAATGAGGGACAAAAAGTGAAAATCTTGTATCTTGCATGTTTCTAATTTAAAAATGAGTGAGCTAGAAATAGTGCAGAAGCTTAAATGGATAGTTCACCCAAAAATACAAAATAAAAAGTTATTTATTCACCCTCATGTTGTTCCAAACCTGTACAACTTTCTCTCTCCTGCGGATATTTTGAGATATGTTTCAGTTTTTTGGCCCATACAGTGGAAGTCAATGGTAACCAAACTAGTTGTTTGGAGTAAATTATGGCAGAATTTCTCCTTTATTTTTTTTTTCTTCATTAAATGCCATCATATTTCTAAATGTTAAAATACCTAAAACTCCTAAAACTTATTTACTGATTTAAATTTTTGATCACAGATTTTCAATGCGGTTGCAAACTCTTGGACGGTATATTGACCAAACATCCAAATCAGTGCATGTCGTGTGATCTGAAAGATGTACCGCTGACATTTACTTCTCAGAGAGAGATGCATGTGTGTCTGACTGCTGTGATTATGAGACGCTGTCTAAGAGTGCAAAAATAAGACTTAAGGGGATTAAATTACATGACACAGAGCTCAGAGAATTTACGTCTGCTGAATCACTCTGATCACGAGTGTATAATACACTGCTGGGTTTGAATTACAGCAGCACATGTGGTATTTGTTTTGAACATCAATTAATATTGATGATACATTACAGCATTCTCTGAGCAGCTATTTTTAAGATTTCAATTTAGAAGCAGTTTTATCTTATCTGCCTGAGACAAAGGACTTTATTGACTTATCATTAATATCCTAATTATTGCTTCTGCAATATGTTACACTGTCTTTTTTTTTTCAAAATGTAATAAAATGAGGAAAAAAAAACACTTAAAATAAATCTTTGTAGGTCTTCTTTGTTATGAAACACAAATCAAGCCTATAAATATGACACCACTAATTTCACTTTGCACTTTATAAAATTAGGCAAACATTAGGCTGAAGAATTACTCTGAAGAACATTGCACAAAGAAGCTAACAAACCTCCCATGTGAATTTCGGGGGAATATGGTGAAGTCAAGCACAAGTCATAAAATTGTATTGTCTGATCATAATAAATTAAGGCACTGGACAGAGGACAACCCAGAGAAAAGCGAGGAGGCTTCCCGGGAGAGAGGCAGTTCAGGCCAGACGAGTGGAGTGTGTGTGTGTGTGTGTGTGTGTGTGTGTGTGTGTGTGTTGTAGCCACACAAACCAAACTACTCAATCAGTCCTAAGCAAGAGGGAATGGGTCATGCATAAGAAAAATCGAAAGAATTAAGGGGGCTAGAGTGAAAGTGTCCCTGAGTGCAGAGTGAGAGTGTGTACGTGCGTTTGTGTGTAGCTCTGAGGACTATATTACCCATGGGCTGTATGAAGGGGTGTAAATCAGGAGGTCCGGCCACACTGTAATGGCCCCTTTGGGTCAGTCTGCTGGCCCTTTAAATGGCTAAAAGCGATGGATGTTGGAGAGAATATACTGCTGAGAGTGAAGAGAGAGAGGAAAAAACAAAAACAGGTGACCTGAATAATTTTGTTTCGAAAGAGTAAAATGTTTTCATCAGGTTTTACACACAGAATAAAGGGTTGAGATAAAACGCAAGTGTTACAATGATTCCTTATCACTTCAGGGGTCAGTTTGCGGGCTGAGGGCATAAAATAGTGTTATAGGCCTCTGTGAAATTATTATAAGCTTTCAACAAGCTCTATAATCATCAGTTATGCTCTATATAAATTATATTTATGTGATAATATCCACAATCTTCTATATATACCATTATAAAACAAAAAAGTTGACAAAGAACATGAGCAGGCTGCCTAATAGCTTTGCAGGCAAGCTAACAGGATATCTGTGTCCTATTTTTCCTGTTGTTTTTCCATCAAGGCATTTTGTCCACTGAATGTAAGGGTGAGAAGTTAATCAAAGTAAATCAAAGATTAAAAAAATTTTTTTTTTAAATAATATATATAAATAATATCTGAATTTTTGCATGACCTCTTTTCTTCAGAAATATCTTATACTTTTAATATATATTTTGATGTTAACTTTTTTGCACTGTGGAGATTAACTGGTTTCCTAACCCTTGTGCTGTGCTGAAAATCCTTGACCTAATCTGGTGTTCTTTGTCAAAAATAAACCATCCTTTTAAAAATTGCCTGTAAATCTCTCATTATGATATATTATCACCAAATCTCGGATTAAATTTTTTTGTCAGCTTGTTTTCCTTTTTTGTATTTCTTTTTGGAACAATTTTTGTAGGCTGGTCATTTTTGACCGGCAACACCACGAGTGTAACAAGATTAGAAAAAAAATCCTTAAAAAATACAAAAATTATGCAATTTTCAAAAGGAAGTTGTTATACCCTGCATGAGCAAAGTCAGCAAATTTTCGTTCAGTGTGATAACATTATCTAGCCTTTTTGGGAAAAGTAAAAATCCTCTCTGGGTCAAAATGACTGGAGCACAACCTGCTACAAATTATTAACGAAACAAAAGAAGGACAAAAACTTTATCTCATATGATGTTTGATTTCAAACATTTTGTTTTGGTTTAGTTTTTAATGCAGTGTGCTTCGCTTAGTTTTGGTAATAACCAGAGCTATATATTTGTGTACACATGCAGATTTCTCAGAGACAATGAAGGTGACAGCCAAATAATTAGCGCTAGCATCAGTGGGTGGATAACATTAGCGCTGTGCCTCCCCATCTTCCTCTTTCTACTCTTCCTGTAACCTCAAAGGTGGAGAAGAAAATGAAGGAGGATTAGTAGAACTCTGAATCATCCAAATGACTCTAAATGACTTCTTCCAGAAGGCACAGCCAATGTGTGGCATGTTTAAGATGACATTTCAGTTGTAGAGGTAATTTGCATTCTATTTGACTCCAAATGGCACGCTGATATTAGGGATTCCGCTTGCATTTTTTTTATTCACTCAGTTCAAAGATACACGCTAAGCAGACGGGCTTAATCAGTGTAAGCACGACTCCTGTCAATCTAAGACAAAAGACACGGAACTCCTCTAAGCTCCTGAGGCATTCTGCCCTGTCCACTCATGACACAGAGCAAATCTCCACTGCATCAATTCATCTTATTAAACAAAGATCTCAAACCGAACACATGTATCGGTAATATCACCGGTGAAATTAAAAGAAAGCACAGGAGGGGGGTAAAAAGGAAGCAGGAGAAAAAAGATTATGTTCAGGTTATTACATGCGGCTGCACATCACGAGGTGTGAGGCTGCTGTGATCCTGTTGCTAAGATACTTGGCTAATACCACGGAAACAAGCCCATATTGCTAATCCAGAGGAATCCATGCATGCCTCCACATATTTTGGCAGTGTGAGCTTGGACTCCATTACATGTCATCAGTCCCTCACCTAGAGTCTATGGTGTCTCCCTTTTTATCTCCATAAGCTCCCCAAGATCTGAAAGAAATATAGAAATGTGACACACTTTCGCTGCTATATTTGGTGGCCATGGGCAATTTAAAAAGGATTACACTTTGGGAGGAGGTTCTATGAAAGTAGAAAACATGTGCATCCAGCCATAAGAGTCCTTCAAAGAACACAGATCTGAAAAAAAAATCACCTGTTTTGATATGAAACACATTTTGTGTTCCTCTCCACAGAATGAGAGCACTTAGGATTTTCAATGCATTACCAATATGCTCTATGAAAATTAGCATATAATGTTGAGATGCTCAGATGTGTTCAGACTCATTGATGCACACTGAATTGTATGGCAACTTTACCTAAAGGTGATTCAGGCTAATCTTTATTTTAAGTGAAATCCGATTTCTGACCATCTACTGAAATAATTTAGGATAAATTAGGATATTTCAAGTAATTTTCATACAATCAATAAATAAAAAAAAATTAAAAAAAATTCTGTGACTGTTTGTTCTTTTATTAAACAACAAAAAAGTAGGGGTGAATTCAGGTTAATTGGGAAATTTTCTCAGTCATCTCAATTGCAAAAAGTGTCCCAATTTACCTGAATCCATATAATATAAAAAGCAAGAGTGTATTGCAATTCAATTTTTAAAATGGCACAAAAATGTTTACAGCAGCTTCTTCAAGTGTCCTTCTTCAAGTGTGCCTGTTTATTTTATTGCCTAATATTTTGCCATTGTGTTTCGAAGCTTAGGTGTATAAAAAAGATTACAGCTTCACCTATCTTTTTGTTGGTAACATCTGGGCCATGAAGCCAAAATTTTAGAACATTAGAAGACAGTCTGTGAGCTAAAATTTTAAACAGTCTTTAACATATTTAAGTGCAAAACTATTACGAGCTTTAAAAGCAATTCAAATCTAATTTAAAAGACAGCTGTGAACTTTTTTGCAAATTCAGTATATTTATACAATTATTTGACTGATTACTGTGTAGAGCATAATAAAAATATTGTGTTTTATAAATCTATTTCTATGACAATCTATGTTTTGCACAAATGAAGCTTCAACATAATTAGACAAATTCTGTGAAAATGTAGCAAAATATGTGAAGGTGACATCATAAAGGTTCAGCTCTAGCAATGAACTGGACCCTGGGGGTTTTGGTGTGAAAGTGAGAAGGGATTTTCTGGTTGTCACCTGTGTAATGTCTTAGCAGAAGTCCAGTGGTCTTACAGAGAGAGAGAGAGATGGAGAGTGGACGCACATGCAGTTCAGATTTCTGTTCAGAATCATCCTGGCTCAAGGCATTATGTCCACTGAAGGTACAGGTGAGAAAGGATTGGACTGGTTACAGCCATTCTTCAGCAACCCTTCTGACCTGACACATGGAAAAATATAATTCAAAGAGCTAAAAATAATTAATTAAACATCTGGGTTTTGCACTTCCTGTGTTCATCAGAATGATTTTACAACATTTATTCAGCTATTTTTTTTTTTTTTTTCATTTAAATTTTCTCTTTTCTGCCCTGTTGAGAGAAACTTATAAATACATTTAATTGCAATAAGGGCAATGATTTGTAATGAAACAAAATCAGCACCTTTATTCTTTCTTATATACTACATGTGCGAATAGTGCGGTAAGCATCAATGTGTGTGTGTGTGCGTGCATTTCCTAGTAAATGTTACTGTGAACACTTTCTCCAGGCACATATTGTTATTGCTGCTAAAGAGTAAACAGAGTAGGTTAGATCAATATGGAGCAGAGTGGTAGGGAAGACAAACCCTTCGCTTTTCCTCTCTACCGCTCCACTCGTTTCTCCCAGTGGCGGCAGAAAGAGCCTTGTTTACTGGCAAAGGGTCTGGCCGTTGATTGTCATCCCCGCAGTAATGGCAATGCGTGCACCAGATCAATAACCATCTGCACCAGTCCTCAAGCAATAACATTCAATAGGAAAATCCATTTACTTTTACTTACCTTTCATTTCTTTCATTTTACCATAAAGACAGCCAGCCTGGGCAGTGGGCTTAGCTAAGAGAGCATTTAGCATGGGACCCCAAATACCACTAGTACCTTAAGCCTGTTCTTTTCCCCACTCAAAATTGGTGGCCGGTTGTGAAAAAGGCAGACTTTTCAAAAGAGAGAGAAAGGCAGGCAGCAAGGTATACACTGCAGTACATCTATGCATGTGCAAAACAGCTGTGCTATCTCAGGTACGAATTGTCTGCTTTGTGTGTGTGTGTGTGTGATATTTTATGCATATTGTATAATACATATTTTATATAAAAAAAATATGTAATATATGCAATTATTATTATTATTATTATTATCATAATATCAGCACAATCATCACCATCAGGTAAGACTTACTTTTATGGAAAAATGTATTTGGACTATCAGTATTTATTATAAAGGGGGTTTTAAATCTTTTACTTATGTATTTATATTACTAAAACAAATATATACACACAGATACATACAAACACATAAAATATGTATGTGCATGTATTATGTGTATATTTTATATGTATGTATCATACATAAATATTATAATAAATATATAATTGTTAATAACAATAATATTTCAGACAAAATAAATGAACGGACACACATTAAAAACAAATTTAAAATTATTTAAAGTGCTCATTGTGTCTTCTGCCATCACTCCCCAGAAGTTGGCCTGTATATGTGTTTCTGCTTCATAACAATGAATCTGGCTGGCCTCCCAATAACCCTGCCCCCATAGTCTAAGTCCACCTCCCCATTGTCACACCAGCAGCCAAATATCCATGCAAAAAAGCAATATTACCAAGCCAGATCCACTGTAAGAGACAGTTAGAGCAATGATTCAAGCAGTCTACTTCTAAGAACAGACTACCGACCATGCACAAACACACACTCCAAATGACTTGTTTAGTGTGCTTGTGAGTTCGCTCCCACTGTCATCGGGAATGGGCTGTGCCTTTTATGATTCATATTTATGAGGTATTTTTGCTAAAGCGTCACCATGCCTGAAAAGTGTCATCTACATCATCTTGTGGGAATTAATTCAGTGGAGCAAACTATAAACCACCCAGAGAAACGTCTCGGTTACGTATGGTAACCCTTGTTCCCTGAAGGAGGGAACGGAGACGTCACGTTGCATGACTGACGAATTGGGATCTCGCTTAGAGAGACCAATCTACTTTGAGTGTAAACTAAACGAGCCAATGCACATTGGCATGCGATTATTGCATCCAGCTGCCGCTGATCACAGCGTGAGTATAAGTAGGCAG
>NW_015551111.1:307616-307788 GCF_001515605.1 Sinocyclocheilus anshuiensis
CTCAGTGCTTCTACCCGTTTGAGGTGAGAACACAGGAGGATACCGGCTCCACACGAAGGCTATAGAATATAGCGGACGTGTTAGGGGTTGCCCAGCCCGCAGCTCTACCGATATCTGCCAGCGAGGTGCCATGAGCCAGCGCCCAGGAGGATGCAACACTCTAGTTGAATGA
>NW_015551111.1:307900-309517 GCF_001515605.1 Sinocyclocheilus anshuiensis
ACAAGTCTCGGTTAGCCTAACACAGTACACGTACATACATATATATATATATATATACACATATATATACATACATATATATATATATATACACACAGATATATATACATACATATATATATATATATATATATATATATATATATGAGATATATGATATACATTACATATGTATGAAAGTATAAATGTATATAAATATACACACACTCACACACATATGCTGACAAAACTAGCATTATTATAGGCCTGTGTTTGTGATGCACAAAAAGCCACTAGTCTTAAGTATTTATCGGATGCGCTTATGCGTCGCTATTAATATTCTCAGAATATGTGTGAAGACAAGGCTTACGTGAGAATGTTTCTCTGAGTGTTCAAACACATCCTCTGGATTACTGAGACTATACCATATACGGAGGCTTGTAAATGCTTTAGTAAAGAGTTGTCATGCACCTATTGTTATGGTTTGATAAATATGGCGCACCATACACTCTTAAAAATAAAGGTGCTTCACGATGCCATAGAAGAACCTTTTTGTCTAAATGGTTTCATAAAGAACCTTTAACATCTGAAGAACCTTTCTGTTTCACAAAAGGTTCTTTGTGGTGAAAAAAGGTTCTTCAGATTACAAAAAGGTAAGAAAGAGATGGTTCTTTAAAGAACCTTTGACTGAATGGTTCTTTGTGGAACCAAAAATTGTTCTTCTATGGCATCGCTGTGAAGAACCTTTTGAAGCACCTTTATTTTTAAGAGTGTAGGTGCAATTAATCTCTCTGTGAAGGTCACAACCTTACACATGTAACATACGTGTGTGCTCAAAGGGAGAAATGCATGTGTATGCACATCACCCTCATAATTTGCCTATTGTTCCAGGTTGAGCTTCAAGCACGCTGGAATGCCAGGGCCGCCTGACAGAAGGCCACAGTACTCCCAGCAGTGACAGCAGTGACTCACTGAAGCATCCCTGCCATCCCGCATCGTAAAGCTCTAGGCCTGGCATCCTCAACTCCACAGTGAGGCATTAAAGCTGGGCCTGGGACTTCGAAGACTTCAGAAGCCACACACATGCAGATCTGTAAATGCCTGCCCATTGGCAAGATCATGTGTTGCTAGTACTGTTTCGACCGTACATAATAAAGTTGGTATACTAGGCTTAAAAACAAGCAAACAATAAAAAAGTTTATGTCCAATAATCACAATTAAAGTGATGTAACTTGAGAATAATTGCATCAATGAAAATGTTACTGTCGTGGCACAGCACTATTCTTCTTCTTAAAATATGACACACTGTAATGTTCATTGTTTACAGTTCCCCTTGCAAAATAAAACCATTAAACTTTTATTACTTAAAAATTTAATGTTTTTTTATTATTATTGCAGTAGTTTGTTATTAAAAACAGCTTATTCATTTAATGTTTTTTGTTGTTGTTCTGAAAGTTTTGTATATACACAACACAAATAAAGGCAGAGGCAGTACTGTATGAAACTTTTTGACTTATTTTACATTATTCTTATGCACTTTGTAAGAATACTTGCCATTTTCTGATGCATTCAAAATAAGAATATGTTCGGATATTTACTTCAGTTGCCATTTTTTCTCTTGCAAATATTACAAAATTG
>NW_015551111.1:309605-329286 GCF_001515605.1 Sinocyclocheilus anshuiensis
TGCTTTGCAATTTTTTCTTTTTTTTTTTTTTTTTGCCCAAGCATTTAGAAATGATGAATTTACAGCTTTCAATTGCTATTACTTAAAGAATGCAGGAAGGGTTGCTTTAAGAAACATGCTGAAATAATTATCAGTAAGTAGTGCCAAATTTAGCAGGGAAACTAATGCAGTAAATCTTGACATTGTTCTGCAAATAAATGCCTTTTCATAAAGTGTGGAAATTAAAGACTTGAGAGCTATTACCTTATTTAATAATATTTAATAATAATAATAATAATAAGGTTGGATGATGATTAAAAGAAAGAAAAAAGAAAAAGAAAGAAATCAAGTAAAATATTCTACCTGGCATTTTAAATAAGCTAATAATCTAATATCTTGTTTGTTTGTGTCTTATGTATGGTTGTTTCTGCCCCCTCAGGATTACAGTACAAGACAATGCACTGCCGTTTTAGTACATTCTGTTACTATTTATCTCATTTATTAAACACAATGTAATGATCACACAATGATCTAAACATTAAAATCTCACACACAATATATGTAGTCCAATTTGTATCCATCCAGTCTCACACAATCCCCATATTCTTTCTCAGAATTACTTTCAATCCCAAAGAAGTCCTAATACAAATCATGTTGTCATTTCTTATAATTTGGCTGTGTGTCCCAGCATATTTCTCATGACATGTGACGTGTCCCAATGTGATCTGGTCTACAGTGGCGGCCTGCGTCTGTGCTCTTCCAGCATCAGTGGAAAACACACACGCTAGATCTGCCGCTCTCTCTAATTACCTCATACAGCATAGCAACTTCAAAAAAGCATGAGGTTGAACTTTCATATATATATTGATCTTAATTATTTTGGCCCCAGAGGGTTAAACAAACTCCAAAGTGGAAGCAGAGGGGTAGCTCTGTTTTTTCCAAGATTTACTGGGATTTGGTTCAATTGGTATAGAGGTGCGCTGCAAAAGAGAGAGATGGGAAAAACAGCCTCGGGCACCTAGCTGAGGATTTGACCTGCCCTATTTACTGGGATTTGGTTCAATTGGTATAGAGGTGCGCTGCAAAAGAGAGAGACGGGAAAAACAGCCTCGGGCACCTAGCTGAGGATTTGACCTGCCCTTGCAGCCCTGGAGAGAAAGAAACAGAGGGAGAGACGGAGAGAGAAAAAAGCCTGCTTTCCCACACTCTCCAGGTTGGGTTTTTTAAAGCTGGATATACCGGTGCCCCTATAGGTGTGTGCATTTCCAGCACTTCGCTAGGCAATAAGTGCGTGAGATGTTGAACAATTCAAACACTGTGCTGCCATGCCAACCTCAAGGCTCAGCTTACAGTCTCAAAATTAAACAAATAATAATAATTAGGAAAAAAATCTCAGCTCAGAGTCCCTGCACACAGAGAGGCCTCACACGTTCAGCCGAGTCACGCAATGCAGCTCGACGCGGCACTATATGATAAAAGGGAATTATAAGCTAACACTATCTGTGTTTGTTGCTAGAAGTTCAGAAGAGCAACCATGTCATACCCCGCACCTTTGAAGTTCATCAACTTGCGTTTTCAATTGATTCTCTTGGTTTAAGTTGTGAAAACAAACATAAGAGGCTACATTTTTGGAGATTTTTAAATAGCTAAAACAACAACAATTCTGTATTTAAATTTTGTTGAATTGCAACCAGTTTTAAACATTTCACTAGTACTGTTTTAAAATCTTCTGTTGCTAGTTTTAGTGTGATTTCTGAGTCAAATTCAAGTGATAATTCAGTTTTTTTTTTTAAGTGGATTTAAAAAAATGCTGGTATTTTATATATTTAGCATAACAAAATAATAATACTTATTTTGTAAAAGTAAGTATAAAGAAAACTTAAAAGTAAAAAAAAAAAAAAAAAACGTACTTTTGCATCAGGCCGAAAAAAAATTTAATCTAATTTGAACTTTCTCACCAGCACCATAAGCAAATAAAAATCTTAATTTGGGTCATCTTTAATATTAAACAACTATTCAAAAGAAACACTGTTGCTTCGTACTTCAAATTCCACTACAGGAATCATCTTTATTTTTTAATTTTTTTACATTTCTATTTTGCTGGTATTTTTGGAGAAGAGTTCTGCTCTACTATGGTTATGGTTAGACTTTCTGGAGACTGCCAGCAAAAAACACTGTAAGTAAATTAGGCACTTCAAGTGGCATGAATCACCAGTCTAGTCTCAATATCACTGCGGCGGAAAGAAAGAGGAGTCTTAATGATGTAAACCATGTGAAGGTCGTCCCTCCTCTGTCATCAGTAACAGTTAAATGTCACTCTACAATTCCCACTTCTAACAGACACATCCTTGGACTTTCCAGGTGTGGTCAAGCCTTTTTATTGTTTTATTTTTCATTATTATTTGTAATGCCACCCCTTCAGCATTTAAAATCCTAAAATATATATTAACAGTTATTATTCATATAGTTTGGAAACTTTCAAAGTCTAGCCCTAGAGTTTGGTAAATATTTGTAAAAGGTTTAATGGTTAAAATATGACTCCTTACCGTGCATCATTTAAGAATTGGAGCTGCTGACATGAGACCTAAATCTCAGGACCGACGTTATGACTCCTGAGTACAATCTACTCCAATTCCACCCTTTGTTGGGCTTTAGTGTGCTTCAAAACCAAGTAAGCTACTTAAGAAAACACCCCTTGCTGGATAAAGTGAGCACAGACAGTGTTTAATTACAGTGTTGGTTTCTAATGCAGCTTTTATTTTTTAGAGTTTTGTGTTCATAAACTAACAGTACTCTCTTTTCACTAAAAACAACAGTGTTGCAGCTTCCTGGAATGTTAAAAGATTACAGTGAATCACATTTACACACATCATTTGTGTTTCTAAGCATTGACTCTATGCTCAAAACTACAGCTGTCATTGTTGCTGCCCCCTGGAGATAGTGACTAAGAAGTGCCTAAATTGGTAGTGACAGACATGCAGTTACACAAAGAGAAATACAAACAAAGTGTACATTTACATATTTTAATCTTTGATATTTGAGTTTAAATATTGCCATAAACCATTATAAATTACTTTAAATATTCAGTGAAATAGCTTAAGGATAAAAGTTTTCCGTCGTGTGGTGTTTTCTATTGAAACAAACTATTTGGACAAGGGCTTGTCCCTTTTTAAAATATTCAATAGGCTTTGCTATATTACAGCAATGAACTATGGTTTGCTAATTCCTAGTCAATATCAGAATTTCTAAAAGAAAAAAAATTGATGCAGCCTAAATCATCAATATATTTGGCCTTTTTTCCCCATAACAGAAAGTCATATTTGCATTGCATCTTCAGTGTGGACATACAAATGAAGAGTTAAGAGTTATCTGAATATCTTCCACAATACACAGAATCTCTGAGAGAATTAAGAGATACACATAAATGCTGATGTATTACTCTCTCCCTATCTGGCCATCTCTTTCAACTCCCATATAAGAGGTTCAGAGCAGATAGGAGGGCAGCTGAGCTCTGGCTGTCCAGAAATGGTTTCCTTCACAACAAAGTATAAAGAAGTCAAGGTGAAATTCCCTGAGAAGCTGTAACTTTTCAACATGCAGTTGTATAGTCAGATAGATTTACACGCTTCCGTGACTGACTAACAAGGTCAAGAGCAGGAGGCTAATAAAAATGAAAAAAAGAGAGAAGAAGAGAGAAACAGAACTCTTCTCTCACCTCCATTCGTGATCGCTCCACATTCACTACAAGCAAATATTAACAGATCATGAGAAAAACGTGAGATCAGAAATATAACGAGTTATAATGACTGTACGATCGCATGCAAGTGAAAGAAAAGTCTTTGGGTCAGAAAATAAACAACAAAATACACGGTTGCATGCTAACTCAGAGGACACTCTAAATCCGGCTATTTTTTCTTTCGGCCCTCTCTCTTTCTATTTTCTCTCACGCACTGACCCTCGGCTTCCGATGTCACAGACACATTAAAGGCGAGTTTATTATCAGGCCGGAGAAAGACAACACACTCAGTGACTGAATTATGACGACAGTTGGAAATCCGTTGTCTCAAGCATGAAGCCAAATGGACTGTATTTCATCTCTCTGTAAAAACATACATCATTGAGGGCTGAAGGGCAGACTCTCAGTAGGTAAGCATTCTGTAGTCGTGGCCCTCACTTAACCAGCACTGGGGGCCAGATCACTCTGATAAAGCAACTATTTAACCCTGACTTGAACTCCCACTGAAAATACAACCCTCATATGGCACTATCTCCGAGAGGTCGAGAATAAAACAGCGACGGGAAAGAAAATATCACGTGCGTCCGATGAGCTAGAGAAAGCAAACATTTGCTCAAATTCATAAGCTTGTTATTTGGGTTTGCCTAAGATCTTATCACCTATCCTGATCCAAAACACTTACAGATAGTACATATTGTCTAGGGGAATTAAACATCTCATTTTTGTCACCCAATTTATATAAGCCAACTCGATGATTTCTTTTTTTTAGTCTCTAAAAATTAACAGCATTTTTTAAATCAGTTGCACAGTCTTAATGTTTCTGATCGTCTAAAACAGTAGACGTAATGTGGATACATTTACACACGAAAAATATTTCTCACAACTAACCAACCAAAACAGATCTAAAACAAAACCCTAGACAGCTGTCAATCAGGCATTTGTCACTAGTAACTTTCCCAGGGTTGAGCTGTGCGCTGGCATCCCCACACTGTTTTCAAATAAACAGTTCCTATTACACTGCAAACAGCTCTCAGGGCCCTCCCCCTCCGAAAACAGAGTCATAATTCAAAACAAATGATTCCAGGCTTTGATGAGAGCACTTTTATGGGTCACAGAGAGTGAACCTCCCTACCGACATCTGTTTGATTTTATCTACTTGAACTTTATCCTCAGCCGGAGATTTATCGGCCTACACTGGACTGAGCCTGTTAAAGTCGCCGTAACAGACAGGGTGAGAGAAGGACCAGGGGCTGCGGGGGTGATCGTGAACGAATGAGCAAGTAAATGAGTGCAGAAGAGTGAGTGTGTGAATTAATTAGTTGCAATGAGTGAATGAGTGATTAGTGCGTGACTGAGGAAAAAGAAATGCCCAATAGGAATAGTAGGAATCTGTGAGAGTGGACCGGGCAGAAGATGACAAAGATTTCAAAAGATGTCATAAGGTGTTCACAAGATTTTTTTACATTTTTTATTTTTTAATGTTTTTGAAAGGAGTGTCTTATGCTAACCAAGGCTGTATTCATTTTATTAATACAATAATATTGTGAAATATTCACTGTTTTCCATTTTAATATATTTAACAAATGTGATGTATTATTATTGCAAATCTGAATTTTTAGCAGACTTTACTCCAGTCTTCAGTGTCACATGATCCTTCAGAAATCATTCTAATATGCTGATTGGGTGGTCAAGAATTTATTACATTTATTAGTAGTGATACATTAAAGGGGTCCTATTATGCTCTTTTACAAAGTCTTGATTTTGTTTTGGGGGTGTACTAGGCTCTCATACTAGGTTGTTTGAAAAACATTATTACAACACCTCTCTCCCCAGTCTGGCATGAACGGCTCGAATAGTTCCTGCATCAAATGAAGGCCCGCCTTCTGAAATACGAAATGAGCTGTGATTGGCACCACTCGGTGCCTGGTCGGGAAATGTCATGCCCCTTACCATAGCCGCCTGCAAGCTTCAGTGTAAATATTGTCAAAATCAAATCAATTTGAGCGCGATTTAAACCCGAATAATTGTAACCACTCTAAGTTCGTCTACCTTGGGAAAGCTAGCGTGTCTCACGACATAGTGATAACACTTGTTGCCTTCTCTAGTGCAGCTCAACCAGGTCTCGTCCCATTTGTCGATATTTGTGATATCACAAATCCTGGAAAATATGCGTTGTAGTCCAAACGAGTCGTTCGTTGTAGTTTTTGAAAAGTGATTTCTGTTAACTAAAATATCTCCTTTTGGAGTGGACTTTGAGCTTTGTAACTTTGAAGATCTTTTTTATACTCAAACAGCAACATTACAGACTAACTAAAGTTAAAAAAGTGAAAAAGCATAATAGGACCCCTTTAATACACCCCTTAGAACAACATTTATTTAAAATATAAATCTTTTGTAACACTATTAATGTCTGGACTGTCACTTTTGATCAATTTAATGCATCCTTACTGAATACAAGTACACTGTAAAAGCTATCCTGTTAAATTTACAGTAAAAAAAGTAAGTATGAAGTGTCAATCTTTCATCCTTAAATTTACACTTTAACTTTAACTACAGTGGTACATGCATAAATACTCCCTAAAAAGTGTCTGTAAATTCTCTCTTCTGTTCCTCATGCTCTTAGCGTGTAGATCGTGTACCAGTTGTTCGGTTGCTGTAGCTACGTGTGGTTCAGGCAGCAGGTCAAAGCCCTGGTCAGAACTCTGAGATTCCCAGACTCTAAAGGGCCTATAACTCATTCCCAAGCCTGCCTTAGACCCAGTCTCCTCCTGGCTCGTTCCAGCTCTGAAATATCCTTTCAAAGGCCTGGCGCTGGAGACAGATACTGAGGTGTTTGAGATAAGGTTGGAGATGCATTAAGGGATTTTCCCTTTTAAAGTTGTCAAAGATTTTTTTCTCTCTCTCAGCAGCCCCTTTTCAGTCATACATTTTTCCCAGAGGCTTGTGAAAGGAAACTGAAAAAATAGGTGAGCCAAAAAGAGAGAGAAGCAGCATATTAAGCACAGGGAGCTTAGGCTTGTGGTCACTTCACAGCTCATAAAGGATATGGAGGGAGAATGTGAAGAGGGCCCAAATGCTGAGAATTAAGGGACAAGGCAGAAGAAAAGCTCAGCTACATTTAAAAGCATCGATGGAAGCCAGGTCAGAGAAAACCTCTCCTAAGGTAGATCGCTGAGACTCCAGCCAAATAGGGGAAAAAAACTAGTAATACAATCTACAACAAAGCACACTTTTGTACAGAGTTATATTAAAGACTCTGGGGGGGGAAAGTCAGACGGAAAGCCGACTTTGCAGACATCGCAAAGAGAGTTGAATACTTCAAATGAACAGAAAAGATAGACAGGCTTTATGTAGGAGTTAGTTCTGTAAATGACTTTTCGATTTTACATTTCTTCTGAAAAATGAAATGATTGTGCTTGTAGATTAACAATCAAACTTTACAGACTATACAATATCTGTCTTTCTTTAGATCTTTTTCTTTTTCTCTTTCTTGCTGGTTCCCTAAAATGCAGTAATAGGGCCTTTCGCACCGCTTTAGTTCCAGAACTAAATGTACAGTACTAAAGTACTGGGACCATTTTGCGCGAACTATTTCCCAGTACTATTTAAAGGGTTGCATTCGCAACGCCAAAAAGTGGGTAGTTCCACAATTAGTTCTGGTACTATAGGTTCCCGCGGTGCGAAAGGCCCTATAGCTGTGCCATGATACTAATGCTTGGTCTCTCTGCTCTGGTTTCATTTCACTAAACGCACACTATAAATACAATACTTAAATAGACATTAATCTATACTTCCACACTTTCACTTTAATAAGCCTCAGATTTCAACAAAATCTCTGCTTTTACAAAACTAATGTAGGCCTGGCATAAGTTTGTTGGAAATGATGGATTGACAATCTGTTAAAGGTGCAATAGGTGATTGTCTTCAGAAACATTTTTTGTTATGCTGCTTGAAAGTCTTTTCGCATCCCGATAGCAATCATTAAGTTAAGTGGTCTAAATGTGTTTATCTGTATTTATATATTCTGTGGAAGGTGTAGGACCAAGAAATGTTCGTCCAAGCAAAACACTCGGACCGAGCATTTTAATTGGCTTTTCTACCTGCCTGTCAACGTATGTATCTGCATACCTCTGCGCACTCGGTTCGCACAGACAGGATACATCATCAGCGTGTTCATGCACGCTGTGCAGACAGAGCAAGAATGGCAGACAAACATCATCAACCCGATTTTCCTTCCTGCTATTGTAGTACTTTTACTAACTGTACTATAAAGTTTTCTCACTGGTGAATGACACATGATGTAGCCCAGCGGTTCCCAATTCCAGTTCTCGCGATTCAGATAACCAGCTCGTTAGAAGTGAAGTACGTGCATGAACTGTGTTCCGATCGATATGATCCCTACACAGTGTTCATTGCTCCCTCCTCCCTGAGCAGGGGAAATCCGTTTAAGTTTACTTCACTTGGGAACATGGGCTGGAATTGGGAACCGCTGATGTAGCCTATTGTAGTAATGTTGTCTCTGGTATTCTGGTCTGTGAGTGTATATGTGTTCAGGGGGCGTGGCTTTGGACAGCGATTGCAGGGAGGGTGGGACGTTCGCTTTCAGTGCTATCAAGCTAAAGTTAGCATTTTCCAAGATCTCCTACTGCACCTTTAATATTAAGAAGTTACTTGAAATGGGAAATTTAATCAGAATCACAGTGAATTCCTATTGAAAGCAGCTATGAATTTGCTATGAATTTTGAAACAGTTTACTGGTTTGTGAGTGCAGATTCAGGGTTTGGGTCCAGTGTGATGTGACAGTTAGCATCCCTGTTGAAAAAAACAGCATCTGCTGGTTAGGTATGTTTTGAAGCATGGCAGCTGGTTTGAGCTGGTTTAAGCTGGTCCTTAGTTGGTCATGAGCTGGTTATGAGCTGGTTTAAGCTGGTCATGTGCTGGTCCTAAGCAACTAGCTCCTGCTCAGGACCAGCTCATGACCAGCTAAGGACTATCTTAAACCACCTCAAACCAGCTGCCATGCTTCAAAACATACCTAACCAGCATTTTTTTTTTTTTAACAGGGATCTGTCAATCTACTATCGAAAAACCGTCAAATTACATCTTACTCCAAATAAACAGCCTCCTTGTCTTCTCCTTTGTCTTCTTCGCTCTTTCTGGAGTGGTTTAGGGGTGGTTGGAGGGGGTTTGTCCAGCTTGAGCAGAGATTAAAGTTAGACTGTGATTGGGAGCATAACTTGACTCTGAGCATTAAGTGGGCTTAAAGTTGGGCTGGCTGTGGCAGGACCTGAACACATTCACTGTTATGTACTGTTGCAGACCCCCTATTCATCTAAAGATTTTGAAAGCATGGAAGAGAAAGAGAGAGAGGTGTGTGTTGGAGGGGTTCTGCTGGCCCATTTGTTATTTTAAATGTGGCTGTAAGTGTCTGCATTGAGGGACGAATTAATCCATTAATCCAAAATTAGTATAAAAGATCAGTTCTTGCCACTGAAGCATAGCAGAGCCGATCATGGGGCAAAGAACAGCATGCTCTGGGTGACTGAGCATTTGAGTATGTTTTGAGTGCACAAGAATATCATTATATGCACTAAAGTGTGTATCTGAGTAAGTCAGTGTAGCGTGTGACAATGTAAAATGCAATAAAGCATAATTTTTAACTCCCCTTTTCATGCAAATCTGATATAAAGAAGTATTTTCTCAATTCTGAATTTATCTAAATGTATGTATACTTTTGCTTTAGTAAATGGCTTATATTTAGCTTGTAATACATGAGACTCTCAGGGAAAACAAAGGCCCAAAAATTACTGGAATGCCTCCTGACACTGCAGTGTCATAAATGGCTGTAATCAAAACAATATTATGAACACAATACCTGTCATCATTTACTCACCATCACGCTACTTTCTATTGTGCAACAAAAATGCTGAAGACTATGCTTGTTGCTCTTTTCCATGTACAGTAATTGCAATAAATGTGACACTGAAATGCTCTAAAAAAAAAAAAAAAAACATGAAAGTGGTCCATATGACTCGCAGTCTATATTCCAAGTTTTCTAAAGTCATACGGTTTGAAAACATTAAGTTTAGTCACTGATAAGTTTCCTTTTTTTTAACCTTTGCGACCAGAGAGTCAGTGAGTTAAACTGAAGAACAAATGATTCCTGGTTTAAGCTGGTCATGTGCTGGTCCTAAGCAACTAGCTCCTGCTCAGGACCAGCTCATGACCAGCTAAGGACTATCTTAAACCACCTCAAACCAGCTGCCATGCTTCAAAACATACCTAACCAGCATTTTTTTTTTTTTAACAGGGATCTGTCAATCTACTATCGAAAAACCGTCAAATTACATCTTACTCCAAATAAACAGCCTCCTTGTCTTCTCCTTTGTCTTCTTCGCTCTTTCTGGAGTGGTTTAGGGGTGGTTGGAGGGGGTTTGTCCAGCTTGAGCAGAGATTAAAGTTAGACTGTGATTGGGAGCATAACTTGACTCTGAGCATTAAGTGGGCTTAAAGTTGGGCTGGCTGTGGCAGGACCTGAACACATTCACTGTTATGTACTGTTGCAGACCCCCTATTCATCTAAAGATTTTGAAAGCATGGAAGAGAAAGAGAGAGAGGTGTGTGTTGGAGGGGTTCTGCTGGCCCATTTGTTATTTTAAATGTGGCTGTAAGTGTCTGCATTGAGGGACGAATTAATCCATTAATCCAAAATTAGTATAAAAGATCAGTTCTTGCCACTGAAGCATAGCAGAGCCGATCATGGGGCAAAGAACAGCATGCTCTGGGTGACTGAGCATTTGAGTATGTTTTGAGTGCACAAGAATATCATTATATGCACTAAAGTGTGTATCTGAGTAAGTCAGTGTAGCGTGTGACAATGTAAAATGCAATAAAGCATAATTTTTAACTCCCCTTTTCATGCAAATCTGATATAAAGAAGTATTTTCTCAATTCTGAATTTATCTAAATGTATGTATACTTTTGCTTTAGTAAATGGCTTATATTTAGCTTGTAATACATGAGACTCTCAGGGAAAACAAAGGCCCAAAAATTACTGGAATGCCTCCTGACACTGCAGTGTCATAAATGGCTGTAATCAAAACAATATTATGAACACAATACCTGTCATCATTTACTCACCATCACGCTACTTTCTATTGTGCAACAAAAATGCTGAAGACTATGCTTGTTGCTCTTTTCCATGTACAGTAATTGCAATAAATGTGACACTGAAATGCTCTAAAAAAAAAAAAAAAAACATGAAAGTGGTCCATATGACTCGCAGTCTATATTCCAAGTTTTCTAAAGTCATACGGTTTGAAAACATTAAGTTTAGTCACTGATAAGTTTCCTTTTTTTTAACCTTTGCGACCAGAGAGTCAGTGAGTTAAACTGAAGAACAAATGATTCTAGTGAATGATTCATTTAGACAAGTTTTGTGAATATGATCAACAGATTCAATGAATATATCAGACTTAAAACAGAATTTGCTCTTTTTCTCACATATGCCATTCACATGGCTTCAGAAGACTTGGAATATAGCTCACATGTCATATGGATCACTTATATTATGTTTCTGCATTTCATTTTCTTGTGTTTTTCAGATTCAGTCCCCATTCATTAGAATTGCATGGGAAAAAGTAACAAACAGTCTTTAAAATGTATTTTGTGTTACATTGAAAAAAAAAAGTTATACAGTCTGGAACGATAACTAAATAGAGAGACAAATTTTTTTTTTTCTTTACGACACCTGCTAAACTTTCACACACACATATGTTGATCGTTTGTTCACCAGTAATAATTTGTTACAAACAGACACGCGACTCATAAGTTTTTTTTTTTTTGTCATTTATCTTTCTCGCACACCTGTTGGTGTGTATATAGTTCAATCGTCGCTGGCCTGCTGCTCTGACAACAGCTATTGCTTCTCTTTCCTCTAACATTTTCAAACAGTCTCCTCGAGCGATTAACAGAGTGAATGTGAGTTCATTCTCCAGGCATAAACGCCCAGCATGTCTACATGGGACATTTCCTGTGCTAATGAAATCCAGAGCAGAGCAGTCAAAACTTAACTGACCTCTCAGCATGAGGAATCATCTCCAAAAACACCCTAAATATCACCAGTGAGTATCTAAAAACACCCCCATTTCGTTTTATGATTTTCAGCCTGTAGGTAACAATAAGCAATATAAAATGTGCAGTAAACGTAATGCTGCCAAACTGGCTGTGGCCAGTGAAACTGAAAGGGGGAAAAAGATGAAGAAAAAAAATTGGACAGACTTACACAATTTGTAAAAGAAGGAAAGAGAAAAGCCATAAAAATGTTGTAAATGCATGAGAAATTCATCAAAAGTGCATCAGCCAAATAAAAAGAAAATTACATAGACTAAAGCAAATGAAAAACAGAAAATACCACACGTCACTCATTTACCCAAACATTGCTGCAAAACTAGTTAAAGTCTCTGTTAATGTTCTAAAAGCATTAGCAATGAAACCTTCAAAGTGTCTATCAATGCAGAGCATATAAGGAAGCTGAATTTTACAATCCCTGGCGTTGGCAAATAGTTTCCAAAATACATATATGTAAGCATTTTTCTCTTTTATTATTCAAAGAGTTTTAAAGAGCTGGAGTAAATTACAGTGGCCTTGAAAAAGAAACCAAAAATCATCTCCTCCATCAGTTTGACTCTGCGTGTGCCAAAACTTGGCCTTTTAACTCCACAAGCCTCTCTCTTTCTCGAGCCCCCTTCTCTCCCGTCAGCGTACACAGCATGTGAACAACAGATCTGACATAAATGAAAGAGCAGAGAGGCATAAAACAACACGGCGCTTTCTGTTTTCGGAGACTTAATACTGCACTGGGCCACAAAACCCGATCCCACACACATGCACATTCAAAAATACAAACTTTTGATATGCATTCAATATGATACATGTATTATCGCTCTAAGAGGGATCTCCTATTTCATTGCACATGTGACTACAACCCAATTTTGGCTACAAAATGCAAATGCTGAACAGATGAATGGAAGACATGGTAACAAACACACACACACGAACACCCTGGCAACCACCCGGCATTTGGGCTAAGATTAGACAAATTAAATAGTATTATTCACGTCAGTGGTGCAGCTGTGCTTTAAAGTGGCTTCGTGTTAACTATCAAAATGGTTTGCTTTGAAAGCCACAGTCTTCCCCTTCATTGGCTAAATGAAAAAGCCCTCCTGCTCCCGTTGGGTGGGAAGATTTTTTTATTCGCTCATGCAATGGAAAAATCATGGCTGCTTCGACTGCACCAAAGGCTCTGGAACGACTCAAACGTCTCCAGATCAGATGTTTTGCTACTCTGGATGAGGTTTACAGGGTGGTATTGGTTTTTGATCAAAATTGACAAGATTTTTTTTATGGCGCATGTAAGCGATTTTGAATGTATAGTGTATGGAAGTTTGTTCTGTTAAATGTGTGCATACTGTCTAAATCTCCCCGCTGTGGGGACAGATGAACATGTCAGTCTCTATGCGCTCTCCCTTTGAGCTGAGAATGGATGTGTGTATGTGCAGTCGAACACCAGCCAGGGACAATGATGGATCTTCTACTTTCAGGCATATCATCACCTGCATGCATGTGTAACACACTGCGTCAATGTGTGTGAGTATAAGAGTGTGCGAGAAAGAAATGGAGAGAAACCAAGGAGAATGCAGATATAAAAGGTTCCGGAAGACAATATATCACTAGAGTCAACATAAAATCAAAATTGACCCTATCTATTTTCTTAATGCATGTTCCTGGTCTTATTGTGAATGATTTATCAGAGCATGTTATTCCATAGAAAAACAAAAGTGCCTGTCCTTATAACATTTCATTAAAATGTAACATGTTCTCCCTCTGAAACAACGTTCCTTTTCTACTAACATCACTTTGGCTGCACGGGCTATTAGATAATGTTAACCAATAGTCAAATAGCTATTTAGTAATTTAAGTCATTTAGTTTGAGTAAACTCACAGTCAGCCTGGCTCCTTTCTGAGATGTAACACCCACTTTTCACAATCTAATCAGGTCCTGACCTAGATTTTTCTTGTGGAATATCTTCTTTAATTTTAAATAAATAAATAAATGATATTCAATATTTTAATTTCTCATTTTATTATTTATTCAAATACAAAATAAATTGCAAACAGTCATTTTGAAATATGAGTAATCAATCTCTATCTATCTATCTATCTATCTATCTATCTATCTATCTATCTATCTATCTATCTATCTATCTAGAGAGAGAAAGTTTATTTGTTATTAGACAGACAGATAGACAGACAGACAGCAGGGTCAAATTGGCTAACAAACATTTCAAATCTTTGCTACTGAAGTGAGTTGATAAAAGCAGTTTTAGGTTAAATGAAATGGATTGATTGTTCACTCATTGAACGATGTGGAAACACAAATCACAGGGCACTCATTGCTGACAGAGGATGTAGTTTTGCAGACCAGTGATTTGGACTGGACAATCCTGTGGGGAGAGTCAGGTTAGTATGTGGCTCAGCCAGTACCCTCACGCTCTTGGCAGCCTCGACGAGAATCCTTGTTTTGAACAAGGATGTGCTTATGTTTTGAAACTGAAGTTTATGCAAACGTCCCATTCAGCTGACCGGCATGATCAAACGGAAGTAATAAGCATAAAATAATGTGTTGTGTGTTAAAGATTGTGGTCCGGGCAGAGCGTTTCCAACATTTGATTGAATCCGGCCTTCCTCACGCCTCGGAGAAACTTGAGCCGGCTCTCCTTCTGCCCAGCACCCGCCCAAAGCATAACAAAGATTTGAGTCGCAGTTTCACATTTACTGAGGGATTATTCACCCTGTCTGTGTGCTTGGATCCCAGAGCTAATCATTTTTACTTTTACTGCCTCCATTAGAGAGAGGGGGTGATAGCAGCTAGGCTTGTATTTATTTCACAGAAAGCCAGTGTGATGGTGTGTTGTTCGAGGCCCATGGTAACGTGACAATTCAAAGTGAGTCAGAACTAAGAGTTACGTAAAACAAGGTACCAAGAAAAACAAGTTGAGCAATGATGTTCCTGAATCATTTCATTCAGATACGATGAAGCTGAATGAAATTCAATTCCAATGTTGATTTTTATAGTTTTGTGTCTTGAGGCATTGTAACTGAGGGATATTATTAATGATCATATAGGCCAATATGTGAAGTGGCAAGAATGATGACAATGCAGATCACAATTCCAGAGTAGAAAAACACCCACGACGTTAAGCGAATGGGAATATAGCCAAAGACAAGACTTGTGGCACTCGACTTCCTGCAACACAAGGAATCATTCTTCAGTTAGTGGCTGTTTGAAAAGCTGATAGTCCCTCCCAAATGAGCCATTAAAGATCGATGACTTTCTTTATCATTATAACACATACACCGTGTTCATTCAGCGGTTTAATGTATGTATTAAGAGCAGGGGAAAGAGCAAGGGTGTGTGCGAGTGTGAATACATGTGTGCAGGGCCATTACTAAATGCATTTTTACACTGCTGAATGTATGGGTGGGGACCAACCGTTCCTCACCAACAATTCAGCATGCATGCCTAACGATGACTCCCAGAATATAAATATTAAATGTTTATGAATTGTGTGGTGTCCATTTGTAAGAGTAATTATGTTCATTTGATCTGCATCACTGAAACATGTATTGACAAGAAAGGGGGAAAAACTGCAAAAAGTGCACTAATACTTCATATTGATAGTCAGACTGCATGTGCACCTCTATAAATACACACACACACACACACACACACGCGCACATACACACATTCAAACATTTGCGGTCAGTAAGATTTTTTTAAATTATTTTGAAAGAGGTCTCATGCTCACAAAAGCTGCATTTATTTGATAAAAAATACAGTAAAAGCAGCAATATTGTGAAATATTCTGCTGCTTAATATTTTTGTGGAAATATTTTTCTATTCTTAATGAATAGAAAGTTCAAAATAACACCATTTATTTTAAGTAAAAATCTCTTGTATCATTAGAAATGCCTTCACTGTCGCTTTTGATCAATTTAATGCATTCTAGCTTGTATTAATTTCTTTAAAAAAATAAACAATAAAAATAAAAAATCTTACTGATCCCAAACTTCTGAAAGATAGTTCAAGCAAATATTGACATTTTACAAAATGAAAACTGTTGTCTGTAATCTTATTGTGGTGCATTTTGATACAGCACATGGCTTCATGCTTGTAAAAGTCTGCTAAAAGGGGCTATATGAAAAATTATATCAGCAATTGGTTTTGTATCCTCTGGATCACAGTGTAAAAATACTTGCTATCAGTATCAGCTTCAAATTTTGTAATCGGTGCACACCTAATAGCTACAAAAATTGTGACCACAGAACGACGACACAGCGAACTGTGAGAAATATGAACCGTTCCACCCCTAGAGTGTTCATATGTGAAAGCGGGATCATTTCAAAAAGAGATTCAAAAAGTGAGTCAGAATGTTTGTAAGTGTGTGCGTTTCAGATGGAGTGGAATCATCTCCCTCCACAGGCTGTGATTTATGCAAGGCACACTTGAATGTGTGAGTGGAGTCAGCATTTTGAAGATGGTGAAAAAAGTAGGGGGAAAAAAGAGGGGTGACGCTAGAACCGCACTGTTTAACATTCACATGTTTTACATTTCCAGACTCTGCGAGGATGACATTTCATTTCTTACTACAAGTCATCTCGTCCTGCCTAACTAAATTTACTCCACAGCCTGTCCTCCATTACCATCCTCCTTCTGAGAAGCCTCTTCAATCTCCAGAAGAAAAAAAAATGTAACACATTATGCTGTTTTCACCGACCTGAATAGAGAGCTTTAATGCCATGGGTTGCAAATGAGTGTGTAAATAAAAATCGACTTTGTCAAATTTTCCTCTCATTTGCCTCTAATTTTATCTTGTAGTTTCCAGGCCAAAGGCCCAAAACAAAGCAAGCTCAAAGGCAGCTAACGCTAGCAGGTTAAGGGCCACACATCTTTCTCTAGTTAGTTGGATTGCTGAACAGGGTGGGTGATTAATGGAGGTTTTTGGGGGATTCTTCTACGGGGTACATTCTCTCGAAAACAGCCCCACACACCCTGCTGTTCATTTGTCTGTCTGTCTGTCTGTCTGTCTGTCTGTTGATGTTACTTTGTCTCACTTGGTGTCTGTATGGACAAATCCAAACAACTTACATTCAAAAACCTTTCTTTGAGCATCCAAACTGTCTTACAAACTTGTCCAGTTATATTTTTACAAAACCATCTTTCCAGTGATAGTCCATGTCAAGCTGTCTTTTTGTCTTATACTAAGTCACTTTGGATAAAAACATCTGATGAATAAATAAATCAATACATGTATATGCATACAAAATTTGGGGTCGGTAAGACTTTTTTAAAGTTTCTGAAAGAAGTCTCTTATGCTCACCAAGGCTGCATTTATTTGATCAGTAGAAATACAGTACAAACAGTATTGTTGTGAAATATTATTACAATTGAAAAAATATATATAAATGTTTTCTTTTTTAATGTATTTTAATATGTAATTCATTCCTGTGATGACAAAGCTGAATTTTCAGCAGTCATTACTCCAGTCTTCAGTGTCACATGATCCTTCAGAAAAAACAGCCCCACACACCCTGCTGTTCATTTGTCTGTCTGTCTGTCTGTCTGTCTGTCTGTTGATGTTACTTTGTCTCACTTGGTGTCTGTATGGACAAATCCAAACAACTTACATTCAAAAACCTTTCTTTGAGCATCCAAACTGTCTTACAAACTTGTCCAGTTATATTTTTACAAAACCATCTTTCCAGTGATAGTCCATGTCAAGCTGTCTTTGTAAAGCCATCCTACCAATACCATTTAATTTGTTCCATCCCTCACACAGATTCACTTCTGAAGGTTAGAGCTAATCTAAAACATGGTACAACCATTACCTACATTCAGTAAAACATCAGTGTTGGCCAGACAGACAAGAATCACATGCTCAACATTCACATGGAGTTAGAGATGGTAAATAGTGTGTTTCGCTGCATTATGTTGTATAAAAAAAGTTGTATAAAATTTAATGTTAATTTAAAAAATTATTTTTTAACTGTATATATATATATATATATATATATATATATATATTTATCATAGTTTGTCTTATACTAAGTCACTTTGGATAAAAACATCTGATGAATAAATAAATCAATACATGTATATGCATACAAAATTTGGGGTCGGTAAGACTTTTTTAAAGTTTCTGAAAGAAGTCTCTTATGCTCACCAAGGCTGCATTTATTTGATCAGTAGAAATACAGTACAAACAGTATTGTTGTGAAATATTATTACAATTGAAAAAATATATATAAATGTTTTCTTTTTTAATGTATTTTAATATGTAATTCATTCCTGTGATGACAAAGCTGAATTTTCAGCAGTCATTACTCCAGTCTTCAGTGTCACATGATCCTTCAGAAATCATCCTAATATGCTGATTTGGTTCTCAATAAACATTTCTTCACTTTTTACTGTCACTTTTTATCAATCCTAGCTAAACAGAAGTATTAAGTTCATTGGTGGGAAAATCTTACTGACCTCAAACTTCTGAATGGTATAGTGCATAAAAAATATTATGTCATAAATCTCAAATACAAAAAAAGTTAGATTTATGCCATCAATCTCAAATACAAAAATAGTGTCAAACATTACAAAATAAAACAATACACCAGTAATCTTGACATAGTAAAATAAATATTATGACAAAACAGAAAGGACAGTAATCATTTGTATAAGTACAGTATGTTACAAAATTGGGATTTTGGGCAGACTATTTTACAAAAAGATCCTACAATTCAGGAGCACTTCATTGGTTCCAGTAATAAGAAGTCACCCGCAGAGAACCTCAATGGCCGTGCAATTTATCCTGTTCTTCAATTATTTCAGTTATTTCATTATTAATTTTTTTTTAAGTAGACGAGCAGGAAATTTGTCGCAGAAAATGTCTTTGTTCTTTGAAAAGGTTTAGTTTCCCCAAAATACCGTAATGTGCTTTATAAACTTGATTTCAGATCCCATTTCTAAACATTACATGGGCATTAGCGTTGACTTTACTACTGACCATATCCATCTTATCAAGTTGCAAGTTTGGAATCTTTGCATGGAACAAGCAGTATAGTGTTCGGTCGCCGTGATTTTGCCAAGTAAGACATTTTCCTGGATCAACATCTTTTGATGATCCTGGATCAACATTATTGTCCAAAAATATAGACTTAGCCCAATCCCTACCCTTAAACCTAAATCTACCCATAATTTATTCCTAAAATCAGTGGGAAATGATAGCTGATTAACAAGGGTGTAGAAGCACCTAATCCTGATTGTAAGCCTAAAACAGATATTTCCTGAAAAGTTATATCTCAATTCTGATTGGTTGATTGGAATGTTGTTCCCGGATCAACAAGGGTGTTGATCCAGGAACATGTTGTACTTGGTGAAATCACGCTCACCATAGTATTCACACCCTCTGTTTAGACTATAGAGCTGACAAAATGCTAACTTAATCTGACTTGACACAAGCGCTTTGGGTCTCCGGCGTAGGGGGTCGTGAAAAAGTGCTAGTGCAAGTGTGCAGGTTAGCAGTAGGTTATATAATAGGCAGGAAAGGGGTACAACAATGTAGGCAATGCACAGACTCAGTTGTCAACTTTCTGCGTGTACTTCTAGCACATCTTTCCACTGTTATGCTGATGATACTCAACTATATATCTCAACGAGACCAGATGAAACTTCTAAAATATCTAAGCTAACAAAGTGTGTTAAAAGAGAATTTAAAAGACTGGATGACCAATACTTTTCTCCTATTAAATTCGGATAAGACAGAGATATTACTTATTGGACCAAAAGACAGTACACAGAATCTCGTGGATTACAATTTGCAACTAGACAGATGTACTGTTACTTCCTCTACA
>NW_015551111.1:330276-370497 GCF_001515605.1 Sinocyclocheilus anshuiensis
TCCAGAACACCTGAGAAGAGATGATGCCAACCCCTCAGAGGACCTCAGATGATGCCAACCCTGAAACAACATACAGAACTAACACATTTTGCTATAAGTTTGATTGCATCATATAATAATTGCTGTTATAAGTGTTCATCATCTGTTTGATTACGTCTTTAATTGATTTTTCCGTACATTTCTGCCATATGTACATAAACTGACAGTCACCACTGATAAGCTACTACTAAATATTGTAGAAACTTAATTTGCTGTAAAGTTGCTTTGCAACGATTTGTATTGTAAAAAGCACTATACAAATAAACTTGAATTGAATAATTGAATTGAATCTTTAGCATTCTCTGCTTCAGTTTAGTCTGTGACAAATTAGCATATTCTGCTACCATCCGATGCTGCTTAAAACAATCACGGTTTGTCCCAGGAAAGGTACAGGATTACTTTTTCATTTTGTTTCCATTTTTACACTTAAAAAAAAAAAAACTATATTTGCTTTGTTTTTAATACTCTGCTCAGGCAGAGACAGGGTTGATGTTTTGCTTTTGACCTCAAAAAAAGGGAAAATAGCTGCAATTACCATGAATATCAGATTCAAAGTGTGTGGTGATCTCTAATGTGTGTTTGTGAATGGGATTAGCAACATTGCTTCACAACTACAGAAACAACTGGTCTAAATCTGCACACTCTTTGAATACGAGAGGTACTAATGAAACATTTTACAAAACAGAGAGCTAGTAAGACCAAGAGAGAAAAAGTTTTAAAGGCCTCAAGAAGGAAAGCTGAGAAACCAAACCCTAGCATATGCTCTGCCAAAAACTGGTTAGCAAGCCTGTTAGCTTTTCCAAGGTTGTAACTTTTTCTATGCTACTGCCATGTGTTCTTCGGGAAGCACACTTTTACTGCCAACACATTTCTGAGCTGCCTCGGTAAGTCTACAACACAAAACGGTGCACTAAATGTCACTTTCCAAAGCTAATGCTAAAAAAGATCCACATTTATGAGTAGATTTTTTTTCTGAAATGCATTCTAATATTTTAATTCCAAAAACATGTCGCTCGCGAGCTATTTATGCACGTCATGTGCATCGGCGGTTTGTCGGCAACAACTTGAACGTGCTTGGTGGCGAACATTTGTTTGTGTTTTTTGCGCATACGTGCTCCCAATTTCAAAGGGAAGCATTTGTGAAACACCGTGTGGCTCAGAGTCCCGCTCCAATGAGAAACACATTTAAGCATTCAGCGCTGAAATGTCAAACCCAGAGCTGTGCCAGCACAATAAGGAGAATGAGAAAATAGATTAGTGTTTGAACCCTGCCTGTTGTCAAATGATAGAAAATAAATCACAAGGCTTTAATCATTGAGATTGCACATCTCAAATCTTCTACATCCCAAAGTGGGATGCACATGAATGATGCTCAGAGGGAAATTTGCATGCATACGCACAAACTTTGTAAGAGAAATATGCGCAAGCACATGAGTTTGTTTGCACATGATCACTAAGAAGAAGTGGAGAAGACTAGAACTATATATGTTTCAAGACTTATTTCATGACCTCTTAGTTTGATTATTTTAGCTGCAAGGCCATTTGGTATAACAGCTTTCAACACACCTCAGAGACTAATTACTTAAGAGATGACAAGCAATGTCATTGGAAAGACCACCAGGACTCTACTTCATTTTGAGTGGATGAAAAAAAAAACTGTATGAAAAAGTAAGCAAGGATATTTCCCAAACTTAAATTCAATTCAGAAAAATATTAATAAAAGGGTGTGACATTTCTCATTGAAATGTACAACACTGAAAAAAGCAATGGTTTTTTTTTTTTCTATTTTAACAATGGAAGCACTTCAGTGTAGAGGGTTTTAAATTAGGATCCTCTTGAAGTCACATTTACCTCGGCTGACATTTAACAACATCCTGTGACCTGATGGTTAACAAGCTTTTCATTAAGGACTGCTGTGCTCTGCTCTTGCATATTAAAGACATCTTATTTCCATTAACAGAACGACAGAGTAACTCACTGAATTTCACAAAAAGCATCCTGAATTTCTAGTAATTATTCATATATAGTAACTATTCAATATCCATAATTGTCCTACACAAATAAATAATAATTAATAAATAATAAAACAGAATAAAACAGTCATATTATATGATATTATATTACAATATAATTATAATTAGGGTATACAATCTGAAAAATTTAATGTAAAATTTAAACAATGTTACAATACTAAAAAATAATTAAAGCATAAAATAATATTAAAAATAAAGGTAAATAATGACATTTAGTTGAACATGAATTATGAGGAGCTTTATACAGTACAAAACAAAACTTGAATCCTTACATATTTTTTTTTCTTTATACATTTATCAGGATACGCATATCACTGATCGTTGATCATCGAAATGTGCTTGGAACATGAAAGTTCAGTTTTTGGGGGACGAAAGGGATAAAATTATTAGTCTGTAAGACTATTAGGAAAGGCAGGTGTCAAAGGGAAAAAGGGGAATGAGCCATATATAGCCTTGTGGACAGCTCTCCGAAAAATGTGTCCTAACTCGAGGTCCTCTCCCATTGCTTCCTGTCGGACTGTTCTATTGAATAAAGGCAAAAAGGCTACAAATATGACTAAGGTCTAACACACATTCACGGACATCTAAAGTAGAGAAGCATTGGAAAATAAGGCTTCTGTCTCATTGAACACACATACCCTTCCTAAAAAGTCTGCCTGCCTTAATTTCACTCAAGGGGAGATTTGGGAGAAGATCAGTGACACTAAACCCAGGACTTACCCTCCACACAGACACACACACAGTCTGCAAATGAAATGCAGAGGCCCGAGTGAAAACATGCTTCCCAACACACAAACAAACGCTATTTAAATCATCCGAGACTCGTACAGTGTTACAACGGTGACAGGCTGAGCGTGTTGATTTCCCCGAGAGGAAATGTCAAATGATTGACACACCGACCCACCTATTACCCGTCACAGCAGGGTCTCTGCAGACTGAGCTGCCCCGTCGATCACTACCACTCATTTGCGCAGGCGGTTTTATGAAAAGAAAAGAAACTAAAAAGGAAAGGGGGAGGGGAAAAGGTTCTGAAACTAAACCCAACGCCCACCTGTCCGTCGGCTGAGGGAGGTTGGACAGAGCTGAAATAAAGTCCTTATGAGAGCACTGTGATCATAACCTTCGCAATCCACAACCCTTACAGCTGTCTCTCACTGACCCAGAGACCCCGACTTCACACACACCCGCGCATGTGGACACATACATAAATGCTCGCAGACAAACAACCACAAACCAATACTTACACACAGGCATATGTGTGTCTATACACTCTACACATCCTTATGGGAATAAGTTCTAGCACATACTTGACCAAGTATTCAAATTTACAGCTGAGATATGATGAAAATTAATAGTCCAATGAGCACGAGAAAAGGTCTTTTATTTTTAGGCACCAGAACAAGACTGTAACAAGCACTGTGCTCTTTAGTGTCCCCACTGCACACACAAACACAGTACCTTAAAATAGCTAAAGCACATCCACTTATCCTGCTAAGTGGATTTGAACCCCAAAATAAAAACGACTCATCCGTATCTCACCCTCTGCTCTCTCCAACAGGGGGAAAACAGGCGCTAAGCCCCAATCAGGCTCAAAAAGGCTGCGAGTCTGTGAGCCAAGGCTCTGAATAGCAGAGAGGGTAAAATGCGCCTCCTGAGAACGCGCCCTGCTTCAGGCTACTTAAAAGTTGACCTTCGTGCAGAAAAAATGATTAGCACTTTTGTGTGATAATATAATTGGCAAAGTGGATGCGAAACGATGCACCGCTAACATTTTGCGTGTCAGTCGAAGCAAAGGGAAATTTTTACTATATGGAAACTTTGTGAAATGTTATGGAGGGATGGATTGGCTTTCACTGCGAAAGACAGATGTCCTGCTCGTCACAGATGACAGAATGTGCTTCGATGGGATACTGATACTGACATGAATTATCTCACATACTAATTCAGTCATTCAGAGAGCATTTATGACAATGGATACAGTGGGGTTCAAAGGTCTGTCTGTGATGTTTTTATTTGGGTGTGTTTATATTATTGTTTAATAGTATATCAAATTTAATCATGTATAAAAAAGTTGGCAAATATTAAATATATAAATTAAACAAATTAATGTTATAATATGTTTTACATTATGTTAAATATTATTTTTATTGATATAATGTGTGTGTGTGTGTGTGTGTATATACTGTACATATATATATATATATATATACATATTTACATTTAAATATAAAATACAAACAAAATTATTAAATTAATCAAATATAAAAAGACAAAAATATTACAAATTATATTACCGGCCATTTGAATTTATGTCTGGAATTTTATTTTATTTTTTATCTTAAAAATGTAAAGTTTTATATTTTTTCCATTTTTTGTTTGCCAGATTTATATTGTAGTCTCAGACATTCCAACTACACTGTTGTTTATTTTTACATTTATTTTACTTTTACTTTGACTTTTTCTGTAAACATGCTTAAAAATTGCAGCTTCCTGTAACTGTAGAGATTAGTTCATCAAAATGCCTTTTTATTCCTCCATGTTGTGTTTTTTAGGATATCAGTTTTCTTTTTCTCAATTTTTTTTTTCTGTATACCGCTGCGTGTATGAGACATTCAGGGAATGATCCATCTTCAGGTCAGGTTATTTTTTGCCATCTTCCCGAGTGGAAATTCTCTGGGGCAGAGTTTGATTTTCCGTCCAGTTTGGAGGGGATTACCTGAGCTTTGGACGCTCACTCAGCCTTCCATGGGCTGACTGTGCTGAGATGTCTTGTGGCAAGGGCGTAAAGTATCCGTCATTTAGCAGCTAAACGTCCCCTCGCTTTCCACAGCACCTCCTCCTTTAACTTTCTCGCTTCTTGGCCCCTACTTCTCATCTGACATCCCAATGTGTTAATAAGGGAGATTTCAGAATAATTCAAGCCATTTGTTGGCTTCCATAATGGCCATTACATTGCTTTCTGCTGCCTCATTACTGTGAAAAGAAAAAGAATGCTTCACATTCCACACAAAATGCTGGCAAACATCTGACAGAGTTGTATCTCTGCACTGGTGACTTTATTATTTTTCACCATGAAATGGATGGCGGAGATGTGGAGGCTGTCTGCCTTTTTTCTCTCTCTCTGTAATAACTCATCTCTGTCTTTGCAGCCCAGTGCTGTCTCACAGAAGCAGCTCGAAGCTCCAAAACAGACCTAAAAAGATGGCTTATGTAGCTAAGTTTAGGCCTAGCTTTAGAACAGACTGCATCTGAGAACTGATTGTATGTTTAGATGGAATGAAACAAATGAGCCGTGACTTTCAAGTTACCAATTTAACAATAAAAGTCTTGTTTGATTTTAAATTAATCCTTTAAAAGTCCAGAAATTAGACTGTAAATAACTTTGACAGAGTTCTGAATCAGTACTGGACGACCACGTTTCCTGAAAATGTCACGGAATCTCAGGAAATCTTTAGTTCTATGTAGTAATTCTATACTGAGCACATCTAATGATTCATTTATAGTGGGGCACAGGCTATTTGTAGTGTAGATAATATTTTATCCCTCTGTGGTTTAAAAAAAAAACTAAATAGACCCAAAAGCCAACGGTATGTGGGTGCCTCTTGCCTCGCTCGCTCCACCTCTATTTATTGCTAGTGCAAAGGGCACGTTTGACGTCTCATGTTGCCTCCCAGACAGAGTAGAGACCTCATAAAAAAGAAAAGAGAGCCCGTCTCACCCACCTGTTGTTGCTGAGGCGGGATGCCATAGTATGGCTGTGGCGTGGGGTCTTTGAAACCCACCTGCAATAGAGATGCTAAAGCAGGAATATGGAAACTTCATCTGCCACATCTTGACCAGGCCCAGAACATGAGGATGAGTGGAAGTCCCCACATAAAGGGTCGAGCTTCCTGCTTTGATTTCCACTTATTTACAAACTTAAGTGCTCATATAAAGCTGCATTAAACACAAACAAGTTTACATCAAAGGCTCTCTGAAGATTTTTTACATTTGTGTACAACTGTTCATATCACATAAGAGCTTTATGTATGTATGTATTTATTTATTTGTTTATTTATTTTCTGTTTCGGGAATACCATGGGATGAAATTGATCCATCTGGGAGTGTAACTGATAGCTTACATGTAATAATTTTCAGCAGTACTTTAAAATTAGTGTTTAAACTGTAAATCAAAAAAGAAAAAAAGGACAGCATGATCCAATATCTTATATATTCTCTATAATTCAAAGTCCAATATCAATTTTTGTGCATGTGTATGTATGTGCACACACACATTAATAAAATATTTATTAATAAAAAAAATATTATTATTAAATGTTTATAATGTTTAATGTGTACTGTTAATATTATAATTGTTATTATTATTGTTTATATTAAAAATAGTGTCTATGTAGACAATACATACATTTAATACATTTAAAATTTGTTATATAAAAATATAAAACTATGTCTATGTACACACATATTTATGTGTGTAAAAAACACACTTACTTTTTTATATTAATAATGTTTATATAACTTTAATTGAGTAACACAAAAACATCTTACAGTGTTACAAAGCACATGAATATTTTTGTCCTGTTCACTCTTCCCATTTGTTGAAAAGTTTCTTTGACATTGATTAGTTTTTATGGGACACTGTGACACTGAAACCCTAAACGGGTCGTCGGCAGACCCCTGTAGTGATGTGAGTCATCCCTCTATCGCTGGTGGATGGAGGGAATGGGAACACATGACAGGCGAGCTTGGGCCGCACTTGACTGTCTGTATGTTTGATGATGTGACTGTCCACTTTTGAAACAATAGCAGGATTACAACAGAGGGCTATTAAAAGACCAAAGCATCCATACCAAACAATGTAGAGGTTGACTCAATCACACTGGAATGACCATGATCTCCACCATCTGCCAAGAATGCCTCTAGGGCTCCCTTCTCACTAAATGAACAGAAAAGTGTTGGCAAAAGTATTTAAGCAAGATCAAGGTCCAGATTCAAAATGTGTGCGTGTGTATCTGTATTTGCAGACTATTGATTTAATTTGCTGGTTGATTTCTTGATTGTCTTTGATGTTTCCCTTTTTTTAACGTTTGCGTCTTTAAGTGTGCATGTGCGAGCTGGAGTCGAGGCGGAAACCTGAGATGCACATAAATTAATCACAAAGAAACTTTGGCAAATATTCAAACGAAAAGCTGCCTTATTTATTACGACAGTGAGATTGACCCATTAAGAGAGTCATAACTTCAGCCTGTCATGGCACTGGCATGTTTTTAATGGAGCAGGGACTACCTCTCTCCAAGTGTCATGACAAGTATTGATGGCTGAATGAAACCTCGTCCAGACAACAAGCAAATAGGAGCCACTTGTGCTGCATTGTTTCAAAGTTATCCATGCCACTTATTTTTAGCGGCTTATATGAACTATTCCATGGGTCCTCAAATGGTCATTCTTGCAAGCTGACATTTTCATTGGGACACAGTGGGATACCAAACCATTTGTTTCCACTCATCTCTATAGTTTTGCTTCCTCTGTCCTTTCCCGTTTTCCCCTTCTCTGCCTTTTATCAAATGAACTGAGGTCCTAAAATAAATAAATAAAACCTCTGAGATTGGGCTCATCTCATAAAAATATGTGAAAAGATATTATGAAAATCAAATTAAAAAATACCCTGGGTCCTGCAGGTCTATGATTTTGAAAATTAATGTAATAGATAAGATAATATCTTCACATTTCAGCTGTTCAGCATGAGGCAGGGGTTCATTCGGGGGTTTAGAGTTTCAGTTCAGGGTTCATTTCACACAAATTCAGACATGACAGCTGAACTGCACCTAATATGTTAAATGAAATAAATTTGGAAAAAAAAAAAAAACATTTTAAATAATAACTACTGTGTAATGCTATTGATGTTTTGACTATATAAACTCAAGCTTCCACGCACAAAATATTAAACTGCTTGCCATAATTTGTGACAGTAGTTGATGGAGTGCGACATTCAATGAATCATAAAAGATGGAATATTACTTCAAATCCATCCATTGATTCTGCTTATAGAAACAAGGTGTTGTGTGGGTGTTGAGTCTGGCTCTGAAAAACTACACAGCGTTAGGAGGTATCACTTACAGTGGCTCAAAAAGAAACATCTGGACAGGCATGACTCCAAAGAACACAAACCCTGCTGAGACTGGAGGAATACTGGAGACATGGCAACCCACACAATTAAACTCCACCTCTTATTACATGTACATAAAAACACAAAATATATAGATTTCTGTAGTGTTGATTTTGTTTTCTTCAGAATGCGCTAGGATTACTATACAGTAGGTGTGTGTTTTAGGTTAATAACTAATAAACCTGAAATATTTGATGATTTGAGATCGTATACAATACATCTGTTTTGCATTTGATTCTGGAGATATGTCAAAAGGGTGCAGCTAATATAAAACCCACGTTCATGAGGCTAATATATTTTAGCTTCCAAAGCACAAAGAAAGAAAAACCTTGAGAAATGGAAATTATATGGAACTGGCAGATATTTACATAATTGTATTGATTAACAATTATGTATTTTCTATCGTTTAAAAGTGATTGTTGATGATGAATACAGTAAATGTTAAGCCACCGGATTGCTAACAACCATTATTGAGAGGCAGAATTACTAGTTCTCATAAACACTCTCTTATTCTGGCTGTTAGCCCTCTGCTCTTGTTCTGCACACCACCTTCCTCAGAAAGAATCTTCCTCTCCAACACTCATAAAACTTACTTGGGTCAGAGCGTGGGACCACAAAGCAACATCATTACGAATGTCGAGACAAATTGTCATTTGCATTAAGACAGACAAAGAGTGTGTCGTGACTGTGTAGATATGAGTGTTTAGGAAGGGACTGTTAGATCAGAAACAGCATTTGCACAACAAGCTGTAGTTCCTAGAAAGCCAAGTGTTAATGCACGGGGTCAGTGTCGCTATGTTTGACACTGATGAGGACAAAGGGAAAGCTTATGTAATGCAAACTGCACACATAGGGTTTTTCCCCTCAGCCTGACCTGATTCCACTCAAAATAGACCAAGTAGGAGAGATCTACAAAAGAACAGCTAAGACCAGCAGAGAGAGGAAACATTAAGGAGGAGGAAAACAGCAGGATTCTTGGAACAGTTTCTACAGCTCGGACACGTCAGGTTGTTGATTGACCGCAGAAATCCGTCCGTGAACCGCCACTGCCTATTATTGTTGTATGGATTTTCTTTTATTTTTTAAGACTTTCGACTGCAATCGTTTACTGCAACATCAGCATTTTCCCCAAAATGACATCTGAGGGCAGTCCTTACACATACCGATCTTCCAAAGCTGCACTGGAGACTACTTCGTGGGAGCAATGCTACATTTTACTGCTATAAAACTGAAAGCGACTCAGTCAGCAGTCAATGAAAGCCCATGTGAAGCATTTTCCCCCGTAGGGTCTATGAAAAAAGCAAGACAGAAATAGAAACAGTGAAACTTAGAAATCTGAGCACTTCATCACAACTTGCTTTCAGTACAATAATATTATAAATACACACATTACTTATTACAGAGAATGATAAAAGTTTGTACGTCTCTCAAAGAAAGCTCATTTGCAGTTGTCAAACATAATCTCACTGCAGTGCTTACAGTAAAAAGACAGTCAGTGTGCCCACTGCATTTGACACTGACAACACCATTTAACTTCTAAATCGGGTATCATTTAAAAATCTCAGACAAGAAGAACTATAACCATGTACAAGCACCTCTTCATGAGAAAACGAAAATGTTTCCTGGCGAGACACGGAGGCTTATTTCAAATGACGAAGACTTCTGGTCTGCAGAGCACAGGCTGTGGGCTAAGATTACAGACATCTCAAGTTTAAAAATGCCACAGCACTTTCTCGCTCAGCCGGCAAACTGCATCCCACTGCACTTTTGCAGATGCTTTACAAATTAATTGCGTATGAGCATTTCTGATTGAGCCATGTCTGGCAACTTCTTTATCCGCTAACAGCTTGAGAAACAATTTTTAGAAAGCTGGCATCTTCCAGAAGCAAATTTATGGGTGAAATTTTCTGTTCTTTTTATGTTTTACATATGTTTACTTTGGCAACACTTAGCAAGGAACACGCTGGACAAGATGTCGCTTGTAAATGACGAAATTGTCTTTTTAACATACATTTAGCAATTTCAAGGAGTGCAGTATTTCATATTGATAAAGGTTCTTGCACCGATGCAACTGGAGGCCCGCATTAAAATACTCTGACAGTGTTCTGCACGCTGCTTATTCCATGGACCTGCAACAACGCTACTAAATCTAGAGCGCGACCAGTGCAGTCTGATTTCAGAACGAACAACTCAATCCGGAACATTTTAGTGAATCAAGAATATAAAGCACAACTAGTGTATCCCGATCCCCAAATTAATGACTCTTATGAATGGGTTATTTTAATGAATCAAAAATATACAACGCAACCAGTCCAATTCCTGAACAAATAACTCAATGAATCAAACACATACAGCATACAACTAACTATAGCCAAGACATCAGTGTAATTGGTTGTTTAATGAAAAGGTATAGTTAAATATACATATTACTACATTTCTTCAAGTAATATTTTATTAAAACAAAAAACAGGAAAATTGCTATATGTATAGTTATAGGAATCCCTCACAAGAATCAGAACTCAAAACCAGAAGCATCAAATTATTTGATTCACATCCATAATTGTTTTTAATGCAATGCTGGCTCAACAAACAAAAGCAAAATCATCAATCAGCAACTCAGGTTTCTTATTAAAACTGTTGGTCTTCTGATATGTAAAGGTTGGGCAGCAGCATCTGGGGCTGTGTTCTCAGATATGGAAAATAATAAAAAGCAGACACTAAAATATTCCCTCGGCCAAGATGTTCAGCCACAACATCACTCCTTTTCCCTTTCCGCACAATCAACACTTTTTATAACTTCCCTTAAGCTGTCAGGCTACCTAAGAGCAGTGAGGAGCACTCAAGAGTGGAGTGGAGTGGAGGAGGAAAAGAAGAGAACGATCATCAGCTACTGCTGCTTAAAAAGAGGGAGGAGAGGAGAGTCTGCCAGTGCCTCTCTGACCTTCACAGTTTGATTTGGCAGAGACAGCGGATAATAGGTCAACATCAAGCATAGAAGAGGGTCAGAGCGAGGCAGGAAGAAGCAAAGAAAATGGAGATGAGAGAAAGTCTGAAGATGGAATAAAATGAGGCAGACAGATAAAGAGAGGGGGTACGGAGTCCCTCTAGTGTCTTCTGGCCCCCTGCCCTGCTGGTGTCTTCTCCGCAGTGTTGGATCTCTCCTTCACACCATAGACAGCTGGAGGTGTCAACACTTAACTGGGCCTAAAGCTCTTCTACCCACAAGCCCAGCCTTTGTTTATGCTCACAAAGCAGCTGCCTGTCACAATACACACACACATCCCTCTGATGCAAAGCCTTGTGTATCTTGGTGTAACTCTGTGGGTCTGTATAGTCCCCTCCCTGACATGAGGTATCATTTACTTCCCAAGCAATTTCAAGACTGTAGCTTTTCAGCGTCTTTGTCAGAAAAGCACAGAGATCCCTGTAATATGTTTGGCTATATGCCTGAGTTGATGAATTTCAAGTAGATTGCTCAACAGATATTTTTTTGTTGGGCAAAAGACTGTGGTGCTAAATGGCTGACTAGCATCTGTAGAGCTTTTTTTTTTGCGCAAGCAACACATCTCAAAGCTACAGAGAGTAAGGCTATCGCCGTGAGGGGGCAGGAAACAGTTTGGTGATGCCAAAGACAATAACATTAACATGAACTGTCTCAATCCAAGCAATCGCTTTCCTGTCAGGGCTCTGCATCTACAAAAGCCTTGATACTAGTTAGGGGTTAAAGTTCCTACTACAAATCACACTGTGTGGGAACACACTTAATATACTTTCTTAATAGGTTCCAGAGAAGCACATGTCTGGTAATCAAAAGTGTTTCCTTGAAATGCGTCCCATGTACCTTTTAGTGCAGATGGCCCAGTGAGGAGAATAAACGAGAGAATGACAAAAACGACAGATAAGAGGGGGATACTTCCATTCATATTTTAATAAAAAAATGAATGTCTGAACTTAAAAAAGCGTGTGCTGTCTTGCCACAGAGTAAAAGAAGATATTGAGAAGAAAAAAAGTGGAGGACAGCACATTCCTGTGGAATGAGTTGGACTGGCTGGCAGAGATGGCCCAGAAAAGCTGAGAGTGATGAATACCATAGGCCTGTGAAGTGGAACAAGACAGAAGGAATCCTTATGACACATCACCGAAACCATTATACCAAAGCCAAAAAAAAAAAAAAAAAAAGTCACAGACACAGAACTACATAAAATATAATAAAACAAAGAACCATGAACTCATACACTACAGATGCTCTAAACTGGTTGTATGTTGGACCAACTGCATCCCTGATGAGCAAATCTCCAAAACCACAAGGGTTAGTTTCCAAATTACTATGAGATCTAAATCGCATAGAAGCCTCCAAAGCTAGAACTCAAAAAACAAACTTCACTCTTGTCTCTTCAGGTGGGTACATAAGATCAAATTGACAGAAATGTTTCTAAATATTACAAGGCTTTACCCAAAAAGTGAAAATTTTTGTCATTGTTTACTCTCCCTCATGTGACTCCAAACCTGTATAACTTAATTTCTTTTCTGAAATATAAAAGAAAATATTTTGCGAAATGTGTTTTTCCATTCAATGGAAGTCACTGCGATCCAAATCTGTGTGGTAATTAATATTCTTCAAAATGTCATACAGGTTTGGAATGACATGAGAGTGAGACATTTGCGTGAATTATCTCTTTAAGAAGCAGATTTGAAACCATATTTACCAGTCCAGGCTTCCCAAAAGCATGGCAATTCCCAAACAATGGCAAAGCTTAGTTACTTTAGTGAAACATAGCATTGGAAAAACATATAACTCAAATAAACTGCTATGATAAGATTTCATCTTCACCATCATCTCTGCAAATGTTGGGTGAGAGGTAGATATATGAAAGGGATGTTATTATTATAATTTTTTTCTTAATGTAAGATTTATCTTGCTAAAAGTCACCATAAATGTGTGAGGTAAAGCCTTTAAATGCCACTGATGCTGTGGCGGATCAGTTTCAACAACATATATATGTATATATTTTTTTTTTTTAATTACTCAAGGCACATAAGCAGATATCTTTTCAAAACCTTGTATTTCTACTTGACCGAGCCTGACAAGATTTGAATCTAATCTCTTGTGATATACTTCCATGTCCAACATTTTGGCCTGCATCACCTATACTCAAGTCATCACACGGACACAATAAATAATAAATGATCCTGAAATTTCTGATGGAATTCCCATTTGCTGTGCGGGCAATTTTTTCAGCACTAAGGATTACTGTTCATTTCATGCAGTGTCCTTTTCAAAAGTATCTGCTTGTCGGCAAGCACACAGATCTCTTACAATCACCAACCACAGCACAAATTAAACCAAGCACACGAGCCTTCAACACTTTTTTTTAGATTCAGGGTCAGACATTCTTAGATATGATTTTTGCTGAAAGTTTCCAAGGTGTTGAAAGTAAAGCCACCTTCTATGGATCACACCCGCTCAGGTGCTCAAATTCATTTTCATTAGGGCTTCCCACCCTTTTGAAAGACTGAGGTCACAGACTGTTTGCCAACTCCTCCTTGAGATACAGATTTTGGTGCTGCGGACATGATGAAGCACCAAGAATTTCCAATCAAGAGATGTGAAATTATTCAGTCTAGCTAATAGTCCAAGACAAGAGCCTACAGGAAAATAACCATGCGTCATACATTCTTTCAAGCAAGCACTCGTCTTTTTACTCTCTAGCACACTGTTACATCATTTGCTCCAATCAAGAAAAAACTGCTTTCATCTTGCCATTGGAGGAAGGTTAATAGAATACAGTATGTTCTGGTCCTCAAGGTGCCATAGGCTGGCCAGCAGGGCGTTCGGAAGCAGCAGGGGTGTCAATGATTGATTGAAAGATGATTGATGACTGCAGCTGACCGTTCATCTCAGATTTCAATTGTTGTGGTTCAGGCTCTTTGCACCTTGTAAAGTGCTTTGAGAGGAGTGTGTTGCACGAGAGAGCAAGGGAAATGGAGGAAGGCATCGGGTCCAACATGTGCCAGTCTAGCCCCCACAAATCATCAGCGTGTTGCCATGGCGCCATTACTGCCCGGCCTGTTCGTTGGGTCAGCAGGGGAACCCACTGTGGGCAAGGAAACAAAGCAGAAATATAAACTGAGAGACTTCAGGAAGAAAAACACCAAGGGTATCAAAGCAGACAATCATGAAATTTAAGGTTTGTTAACCTTTAGCCTTTGATTAGCCATCAACCAACTTCACTTGCTTGGCTGGAGGACAATGATCTCTTTCAGCGATGTATATATGTTATAATGAGGGACAGGGAACATTGGATCGATTGGCCTTATCTCTGTCTGGGATTATGCTGAGGCAGCTGGTTCAGGGATCCAATGTGACCCTGCTGGTGTCAAAACTGAGAGAGGGGTCAGGGGTTATCCAGCGTCCAGCAGCACAGCCAAGCCCACCACAAGCTGAAGGATTTCCACGTATATGCCACATAACCAGGTTCTTGAGGCCTGAGGTAACATCAATGTATGTCAATGACATGAAGCTCATGTTTATCTGTCAATTTATTTTAAAAAAGAAGAAAAATATCATTCATTTCACAGATTATCACAGAATATTTGAAGATCCTCATAACTGTTTTGATGTCAAAAAGTTTCCTAAATTATCAAATAATTGGACCTTTTATGACAAGGCACAGTTAGTTCAGGTTGTAAAATGTCATTTGGTGCGACTTGATATTTCTGAATGAATAATTCATGATTTAAAAAAAATGCCCATAAAATATATTTTTTATTATTATTATTTAAATTTATTGCTAATTATATTTATTTACTTGACATTTACACACCATGACATTTTAAGAGTAATGAAAATGTTTATTTTTCTTGAAAATAGTATAATGGTATAAAGTTTTTCAAACCATTTGAACAGAAAGATTTAATTTCTAAGAACTTGGCACATATATATAAAAAAAGATCTTTCCTTTCCTGGACACTCTTATACAAATATTTTACTTCATATACAGGGGAGAAAAATCATTCAAATACATGTTACATGATTTGTAATGTAATATGTGATTCATTCTCATTCTCATGTACACTGAGAAACAGAGAAAAGAATTGGACAGACATTTAGGTTACAAGCATAAGGTTGGGTTAGGGTGAAAATTAGACCGTTTTCCCCCTCTTAAATTCATGCGAGACCTATTCATCTGCAATTTAAGAACAGCAAGACGAGGCCAGAAATATCACAGAGCATCCTCCACTCAAATACCCCTCATTGTCAGAGTCCAGATAACTCTATCAAGATACACAAAGTGATTTCAAAGACTTGTCTGCTGTGCAGACTCACGCCACAGGAATGTGAGGCAATAAGAACAAATAATGACAATAATGAAATTTCTTTCTTGTCGGGGTACCTATTCATCACATAAGAGAACGGACACACAAGAAAGCCCCACTGGGGGTGACTGTGATCAGAGCCAAAACACTTCACCCTCTTCCAGACATGCTAAATGAAGTCATTTTCTACACAGATGGACCTGAAACAGAGACTATTCATACCTGATTTAATGAAGCTGAATTTTGGCTACAGCAACTACACGTGTGAATCTTTCGAGAGCCTTTGAGAAGGTGATAAGTCTAAATGCCCTTTGGCAAATCACTGGTGTGAAAGCACGTGTGTGATGTTAGGGGCACACAATTTTGTCCTTGTAATTTTAGCACCACATACAAAAAGACTCGTTTGTTATGTGCAGCTCCACACACCTTGTATTACATCTGTCATCTTTGAAGGGTGGTTGGACAGAAGCAGAACTCTTCCTGTTAGCCAAGTAGTGGCATGATAACTCACATTGAGCTACTGCCACACACAGGGAGCAGACTGAACACTCAAAGTAGCCTTGAGCGTTGTATTGCTATACAACCAATAAGAGAGAAGCTAAGTTCTCCAGTGCACTTAGCGAAAGGCAGATGTGGCTTTGAACTGAGCAAAACATTATTCACAGAATGTCCCATTATTGCTTTCAAAGATCAAGAATGATAGAAAATAACATTATTTTAAAAACATAATTTGAAAAATATAATTTTAAGGTGATAATGGTGATGTAGATAATGCAGGAAGTCGGCACAAATGTCTGTTTAGGACAAGCAAGCATTTAAATATAACACAAGCAGTTACTGCTTCCAGATAAACTAGCTTAAATAAATACCTCAGAATTAAAAACAACTGAAAACGTATTCTTGCAAATGAACTCAGGGGTAGAGTTTGTATTCCAACTTCAGAAAGCCCCCCTGATGTTTGGCTGCATTTGGTACATACCAGGGGTTACTTGCCATGCGGGAGAGCAAGGTGCCACCAAGACCTCTTGGAAACATTTTATTTTAAGCAAAATTTACGAGGTCAGCTGCCATCAAAGTGACTTATGATAACGCTTAAGCTTGGCCCATTAGGCATTTATTCAGAACTATGTAGCACTCAACAAATCACAGACAGTCAGAATGGAATTTATGATGCCCGTCGCCCTCCATGCATTACAGCAATAAACTTTCAATGCATTTAAATGACACTGCTGTGACTTCAACCTTTTTTAGATCGTTGATGGTTGCCCTTTATGGTGATGAAAATGACTTGGGGAAGCCTATATGTAATGCAGTAAAAACACTGTACACTTCCATGGTGTGCCAGTCTTCCTTGATAATATAGTAATTTTATTCAAATTGAATAAAATGTTTGGTCACTACAATTAAAGTGCTCAATATGAACAGTCAAACAGTTACATATATACATATATATATATATATATATATATATATATATATATATATATATATGGTCATCTATATATCTATTATCCTTAAACAACACTTAAAGTTTTACACTTAGATTTAAAGTTTGTATGAATTTCAGAGCAATGTATAATCAGAAGAGAGCAAAGTGTAATCGTGGCACCCTGCTTATGTGCCAAGAAAAACTAGGTTTGGATATTTATAGTGGCTTTGTGGGTTTCCATGCTGGTCGCAGTGCAGTTATCTATAGGCTGATAAAGACGAAGAGATCATAAGGTAAACTTGCAGAGATTTTGCGGTTTTGCTCATCTGTTGTACCTAGTATTGGTAATAACACTAGCAAAATAGTTCTGGTTCAAATGTGCATACGCATAACCACTGTTATTGAAACATCCTTCCACCATTAAGCAAAGTCAAAATCAATTCGACTATGAGCACATAAGTGGGTCAGATACTTCAAACGCATTGCGGTGATGCTTGTGAGTAAAACATCATACCAACAATGAACAGGCTCAGAGGAGCAGGCCATGCTAGATTAAAGTCTGAATGATGCTTAACCCTGGCCTCTGCTGAAATGAACGGGACTTTAACTCTCTCTCGCACACACAACACACACACACGCATAAACAAGCACAAAGGCTTTGATCCAGAGTAAAGTGGCTTTGATGGCTGTGGTACAGGAGCCTTGTGGAATCATCACAACCTCATCTAATCTTAGCGACCAATGCTTATTTGTATTAAGTGTCTAAGAGTTACAGTGTCTTACTCTGAGATACTTCATACATATGGGCCCTTGTCCAAAGATAATAGCACAGGCTTGGTTAAATTCGGGTTTGGTTAGTGACATATTATTAAAAGAACATGCGATGTGTGCTACACTGTGCATATTTCTATGTGCTGTTTATGCGATTTTTTTTATTATTGTATGTGTGTCACATCTGCAGACTTTTTACAGATTATTTTTAACCCATAAACAACAACAACAAAAACCATTCTCATTTTCTTAGCTTAAAAACTTCAGATCTTATACCACCAGTCAAATGTTTTAAATAAATTTGAATACATTATCATCACTTTTCAGCATCATTTCTCCAGTCTCCAGTGTCACATGATCCTTCACATGAAACCATTCTAATATGCTGATATGGTGCTGAAGAAACCATTATTATTATTATTGTAATATCTTATCATATATGTTCTTATTACAAGGGTGAAAAAACCTCTGCTGCTTAATATTTTGTGGAAACCTTGATGCATTTTTTTTTCAAGATTCTTTGACGTATAAAGAGTTCAAACGAACAGCATTTATTTTAAATATATATATATTTTTTTTTAAATATTATAAATGTCTTTACTGACACTTTTGATCAAACTGAATGCATCATTGCTAAATAAAAGTTTTAATTTATTTAAAAACGGACTCCAAACTTTTGATCAGTAGTGTACAAAATGACACTTAAAAATGACAAAAGAAAGCACATATGCCATTCTAAGTAACCTTTTAAGATATTTTAATATATTGCTGTATTTAGGCACTGCACTCCAGACGTAATATTATCATTGTCTTAAATTCCCCAAATTATTTCAATTTATTTCAATCCTCACTACCTGAAATGCATCTCGAGTTTATCCAAAGGTCTGTGGAAACTAGATCCAAAATGGAGAATCAAGTCTAAGACTTTTTTCCCCACTCTCTTTTCAACTTTCTTTTAGTGCTTCAGGTACAAAACAGAGGAATTATTTAGTTATTATAAGTAGAATTTGCTCTAATTACCAAAAATTGTAGATGTTGGTGCTCTCATTATTACATGAAGACACATAAACATCAACACAGGCTATTAAACCACTTGTCTTATATGTTTTCAGTATATGAAACAGAATCATCAATCTTCATAAGGGAAAGAACTGTATATTTTGTTACGTCAAAAAGTAAGACTAAAATAAACTATTCAACTCATGCAGTCAAACAGACCACAATGATATCTAATGAACGTCACACCAACTATTTTACTCAGCTTTTGGGGCATTTATTAAAACTGTTGTGTTTCTGTGACATTGGCAAACAACAAAAAATCTTAGGGAAATGACATAAATCACGTATGTGTCATCATTTCACAGTAAAGATTGATCCATCTGTGTGTGTGTGTGTGTGTGTGTGTGTGTGTGTCTGTGTCTGTGTCTGTGTCTGTGTCTGTGTCTGTGTCTGTGTCTGTGTGTGAATCTCCTTTATCTTCGCATCAGGGCAGGGCATGTCTCCCTGTCTCCAGTAATGGGCAGCAATGAGAAGCTTGAGTAAACACAATCAATGAGAAAGAGTACAGCACACACAGGCAAGATACACACTCATAACAAACATGAACACACATATGAACACACCCCCCACTCTCCCTCCTGCGACCCACTGCACCGTCCACAGCCATGTCCACTGTCATACTGCAACTATCGATCTGCAAAAACTACAAAGCCCAAAGAAATGATTGTAGTCGCTATCGTCAATTTAGAGGTAGACTTGAAATAAAAACTGCACCGTCGGCGACCGACTGTCCCCCTCTCACACTTTCTTTGATGATTTCAGATTACAATCTCTTCATCCATTATTGATGAAGTTAAAGTAGTGGCATGCTGAATGTGTTGCATAGGAGATTTGGGGCTAATCCTGCAGAAAACAGGCACAGGCACATAATGAAGAAAAAAGGCACAAATGTCAACAGTTTCACATAGGGACTAGATTAAGCAACCCCCCACAAAGAGACTGTCTCTCTACCCTTCATACACAAACACTCACACTATGTCTCACCCGAGGATTAACGCACAACCAAATAGTAAACCTGAGCTGATTTGTGTGTCCCAAAGTACCTCTGGAGGCACCAGGATGAACATAGCACAAAATATTCTCAGCATCAAGGTAAAAGCACAAAAGATGTTTGCATTGTCAATATTGATAATATGACCTTTCCATTTCCCTTTACGTCTCTCTCTGTCTGTCTCTCTCAGTCGCAGTGGACTAATTAAACACTAAGCTGACTCTAGTGGAGGTTTTGGTGCACCTGAGCAGTTGTTGTCAATGGTTCAGTAACCATCTGATCTGTTTTGCTGATGACCGGGGTGCTGGCGTCCATCATTTTATTCTCATTACCTCCATTTCATTATTTGGCAATTTTCCCTCCGGCAACCGAGGGGCATCACCGCAGCTAACCACTCTCACTCGCTCACTCCAGCTGTTTATTGGTGCCCCTGCATCAGTAATTAACACTGTGATCACATTTATATTTTCAACTCATATTTCAAAAAAAGATACATAAGCAACTTGTTATATATTGAGTATATATAATATATATTATAATAATATTATAGAAAATGTAGAAATTATTTAGCATTTTTTTATATAATTTCAGATCTCTAACACACACACACACACACACACATACATACATACATATATATATATATATATATATATATACACATTATTTTATATAATATATGGTTTGTACACTACAATGTAATAAAAATGGGAAGACTAGTTTAACCTGAAGTAATACTGCCTTATCCACTGCACTAAACTAAAAGGTATTAAATCATTTAACATTCAAAACCACATTACTTCAGTGAAACGTTTTGCTACCAATGTAAATGAGATGTTAGTAGCATATCGGCCAAAGACAAACAGTTGAGTGTTTTTTTAAATATATACTACAGCATTGCTGGGTTCAGTGTGGCGTGTGTGTGTAGGTACTGACTCCTACTGCTTTCCATATTCGTCCTTCATAGGCCTGGTCATGATAGTAAATGTTAACCACAGTGCATATGTATGCGATGGCATTGTATGTGTTCCAGAATATTCTCACAGTCTGAATGCTAGTTTTGAAACCTTTTTTGGCCATTTCAAGAACTGTCGATAAAACAGCCGTAAGGCTAATGAAGGGTTCTTGAGCATATTAGCTAATCTTACAAATCAACCTGGCAAATGGAAATTCACCGTCTTTTTTTCCACCTAGAGATTCTTTATTTCCTCATCAGGCACTTTTCCCATCGCTCCCCTCCAGAGCTATCTTCCTAACACAAAGTAGTCATGGTAAAGAAACTAAACGCACAATAAATTCTCCTTTCATGGTAATACTGCTGGTCTAACATATTACCAGTACATAAACTGATCTGTTTAATGGTTTGTGGCTTTGTGTGCACTACTTTGACAAGCAACGCTGGAAGTATCATAAAAAACACTGCGTGAAGACAGTAGTGTGTGACAGCCACTGTTTACAGTAATTGAGTATAATCTATGAAGCAGCACTGTGATTATAATCTGGGTTACATTAATAATCTGTCAAACTATAGCTGTTCTGGTTGAGCAAACAGAGCTTCTTGTGTGTTGAATGGCATCATAATGAAACATACAATTATTTCTTGTGCCCACAGCCTGACAAACTAAGTCATATTTAATTGATTCCTTGTGTGAAACTCAGTTCACCCTTAATGAATCCAAACTGAACAAAAGCAAAAGATAATTTGTTACGCTGAAGTAATTACCCATGTCAGGGGGGTCTAAACTGTGATAGAAATAGATCTTTCACACCTTCTGTTTTTTGCCAGTATTGGTCAAATCATTGCACTGTACCAGGAAGTGTGCTGAAAACCAAGACATTTTCATTTTAGTAAAATAATTGTTTTATGGGGGCATGAGAAACAATCCGTCAGTCATATTATACTATTACTAAAATAAACAATAACTGACACAAAATACTGTGACCTCTCAAAAGACAAATCATCCATGTAAACCAATCCTAAAACAAAAGTTGAAAACAGTTTTATGCACTGCATTACCTTTACTGATCAAATGTTTATCCATTTTAGAAGTTAATATAGAAATACTGAAGTTATAGGTTTCTGGTTGTCATTTAAGTAATTGTATGAAGCATGTACCAACTATTAGGCAATTAAAGCATGCTAACTACATTAAATATAGTTCACCTTTACATTCACCTTGATATCTATACATATGTCTATGCATTTCATCATATGTATTTATCACTGACGATGAGCATATACACAACACATCACTGCCTTATCATGGAGAGGTTTATATGGTTGTAAAGTCTTTGAACAGAGTTTTGTTCGGGACATTTCAGTCCACACATCAGAGCCCTGTACGATATTCTTTCAAGTGTCCTTCTACGACGCCAAAGATGACAACAGCGAATCGATAACGAGGCAGAAATGAAAAGAAGCCGCCGGTCTGCCCCCGAGGTATGACGATCTTCGAGCGACCCCTTTTTCTGAACTTTAGACATTCCTTTGCAGGCTTTTTCAGCGTGAGAAAGCAAAGGCTCCAGCTGCTGCCAGATGAAGGTAAGAACGATGCAAGGACGCGTCGCTCTCACAGAACCGCTGTTCGGATGAGACGGATGTGATTGACATGCACTCTAAAGAAAGAGCTTCTTCAGTGGTTCTTTAATGCACCCTAGCATTAGATAAGAATCTTATCAATTATTTTGGCTGCAAAGGCTATATAGTTCTTCGGCGATTGAAAAGTTCTTGATATAATTATTTATCTATATTTTTATGGATTAGTCAAATAAGTGTTTTTCTGAGGTCTTTAAAATCACAACATAGATGATTTTATAAAGAAGAGAATAAAAAAGGTATTTGTGGCACCATTTTGGTTATAATTGGAAACTAAAAATAGGCAGATTTATGTAAACGAGATTGATGATTGATAAATAATGTCCTTATTAATCCGTATTAAAAAATTATAGAAAAAAATATTGGAAAAAGAAACGTAGTAGGCCTATTTTGAAGCAACAATTTAAATACCCTTCGCACACGGAGGATAGCGATTGGATGCATATATTTGCGACAACAAAGAGGTGCTCGTTGAGTTAGTTTTTGTTCGATATTTGTATCAGGTAATTGTAGTAGATAATAACAACAGTCAGCGTACAGAATTACAGATAAACATGCTTGTCATTTTAGGCTCACAGGAAGGCCCGTGGAAAGCTGTGACAGAGAGAGAGGGGTATTCCAACACAGGCTTGGGAATTCCCCCATGGCCGAGCGCATTAATTACTTGCTTAATGGGTGTATGACCCACAATGTAAGAAACGGATTAGGCGCGTGAAACCTCCGTCCGGTCTGCTTTGCTCGCGTGAGATGCGGATGGAAATCAGTCCGATGCTCGCGGATCTTTCAAGATTATTTGCATCCAAGCCAGCTAGCTGTTTGCTTCATTCTTGACCGACAAAGATTAAGCACACACACTTTTCAGCACAAGTTAGCATTTTAAATTACAGCAATGTTGTCAGTTAAAATGTATTATTATAAAAATAAAATCAAATTAACAAATCAAATTAAAACTACTCAATTTGTTGTCATCCAATGAGTACCCTCACATCTTTAGGCCTTCTCAGTTTTGGATAAGACTGTCAAGACTACCTGTGTTATTGTAATATATCATGGAGTACATACAATAATTCACAATACACAAATAATAGGCCTGTAAACATTTTTATTATATGTATATACATAGGCCTATATATATATATATATATATATATATATATATATATATATTATAATGGAAAAGCAAGAAACAAATAAACCTTTAAACTAGTTTAACCCACAAGTTCATGTAACTAGTCTCATTTTCGGACTTCTTTATATCAGTCGGTATCTCTGCTACTTAACAAACGAAGAAATTAATGTGGACAGTTGTATGACAGTTGCGCGTTTAATGGCAGTTAAATAAATAAAATACCTTGATTTGATTAGTATTCAGCCGTGAGGGTTTTCGCGTTCATCGGGTTACATTTGCTGGTTGAATGAACGTATTACGTGTTTTAATGGCTAATTTGTTGTCTAATTTAGCCTACCGTTTCGCATCACAAAGTTTACCTCTTACACATAGCCTACTCAGCGTGTTGGTTGTGCATACAACCCACTGTGGCACGCATGCACACGCACGCGCTTATACACACAAACTCTCACATTCACGCCCACGCGCTGACAGTCAAAGCTAGTGAGAGCGGGAAACGCACCACTCTGCGTCTTTCTGTGGTAAAAGTTGCAGTCGTGGAGGCTCTGCAGAAAATATGAGTTACTAAAGCAACTTATGAGTTTGTAGCTTATGACACTCTGGGTTGTAGATAATATATGTCTGTTTTTTTGCGTTCTTTGAAAGAACCCAGAGATATCCCTAATCGATCTCATTGATGAAGAAGAGGTTACGCTCCTTTTGGACCTGGTAGCAACAGTTTATGTACCCGGACAACATCAAGGGCAAAGATAAACTTGTTCAGAGGTGTGGAATTTATCTTTTTTTTTTTTTTTTTTAAGAAAATCAAGACTGGCACGGCTGCAAAGCGCCGCTTTTCAACAACCACTGGTAAGTGGCACATGACACCCTATCTTGAATGTGAGATAATGCAAGTGAAGGAATTCGTTCCACCTCAGGGTTGCCAACCACGGGTGAACTTCAGCTTTAGTGTAGTTAGATGGAGAGACATGATAAGTGATGTTCTGGCAGGTCTCACCTTGACTTTGCAGTTGATAATAATACATCGTTAACACCGTGAGACAAACGGGACAAGGACAACTTTATAGTTATAGCGTGTAATTTACATTATCACATGTATTATTGGTTAGCACAAACAGAAATATATCATGCTAACGAAATCTGCTTTCAAAAATTGCTAACAACCTATTTTTTTTTTATTCTTAAATACCCGTAGCAACATTCCTAAAATGAATATTGTTGTATTAGTTGCGTTGAAATGAGTAACTAAATTAACCATTTAAATTAAAAGATACATTTTAAATAATTATTTATGATCTAAGATCACATTTATGCAAATACCAGTTAACAAGTTAATTTTAAAGATAAGACTTTCGTCTTTTATTGAAATATTTCTGTAATCAAAAATCAAATCATACAGTGGTTTCATAGTATTAATTTATACACCAATAAATCAAGTTTAATTACGCTTAGCTGAAAAAAAGATTCATACACACAAGCAACGCTAAATTAAATCACTTTATTAATAAATCTTTATAGGCGCGCAAGACTCTGAGACTATCGTCCCACAATGTTAAGTGGAAACAATATTACCAATTTAAAAAAAGAAAATAAACGATTTTCCCCAATTAATTGTCGGGGAAAAAATGGCAAAGAATACCTTTTTATTATTATTATCAGTAGTAATATTAAGCTCTGCTGTTATTATTGTGTAGACTAAATTTTAAATACACTAAAATAAAAAATAAATACATTACAGAAATATACACACGTTTTCTGCGTACATATTTTCATCTGTTGATAAACTTGCATCGACGTACCCCAAGTTAAAATCTTATGCACTTAGGTCATGCCCTTTTCCCTTTTGAAAATTACCTGGTCAGAGTACATTTTTTTTTACATGACATTTGTATTAAATTCGCGTAAAACAAACTACAAATCTACAAATAAATAAATAAACAAATAATAAATAAATACAATTAATTTAATAAAGTTAACGAAATAAGTCTAAATAAAACGGAACGGGTGCCATGAAGACGCTCAGAATAACGAAAGACACAACTTTAGTTGGCCATTTCACAGCCTACTCTGTGTGGTACATCATTTAGACAACTATTTAGAATAATTGTGTAACTTTATACTAGCATCTCAAAATAATATTTAGATTAATGACTTTCGCCCTCACACGAATTGCATATTACGCGGCACACATATACAAAGAAACGCACTCAAATTTAATTTCCAAGCCTTGGACTAAAGGCACAGATGCGAGGCAGGTGATGTAAGGCGAGGGCTGAAGCAAAGCGTTGCATTCGGCGAGAGAAAAAATGGAGAGGGAAAACGGTTAACAGCAGGATTGCATGCAAATTTCCGATTGAAATTATCATAAGCAAACAGCTGAAGCCTGAGCTAATAAAGGCCCATCTGTGTTACTTCATATCGGGTTAGTATAGAGCTGCGATAATGAATTTTGTAATATCCAACCGACAGACATCTCAATCAGACACTAATCCCCTGATTTTACCGCGGAATCACTCAACTTCCAGCGCTCAAACTGCTCTCTTTCTCTCAGTGACACACACACACGGTGCATGGTTTCTCCTCTTTGTGCGTTGTTTTCATGTGCGCTTGGAGACACGAGTCTTAATTAGGAGGGACTCGTGCAAGCGCTACGGGATTTCAAAACAAATGATGAGGAATGTGCACATCCCATCACAGACAGGAACTCTCCAATATATGAATGGATTTGAAATATATTATCACTGAGTGGCCCAGTCGGTCATGTGTGAAAACGACCAACTAAACATTCTCAAACAGAAGTTGGCCTACACATTTGACTATTCCTGACATAACATGAACTATAAGATATAAAATAAACACTTCTCTTTTTTCACAGGTGCTCAACGTTAATCTAACAAATGGACTCCCACTGCCGCAAACTTGCATCAACGTGTGCTCAATTAGGTAAGAAGATCTTGGTGAATGACAAGCCCCCTCTTTGTTAAATCTCCAGAGAAGATCTGGATTCATTAATATCCTTGGTTTGTTTAATCAAACATCTCAACATTGTCTGACCTATATAAAATAGCAATCGCAGCTAGAAAAACTGGTTTATGTAAAAGTAAGGCGTGTGTAAACTACCTTTGGTGTTTGACATATGACTGGTTATAAGGAAAGCGGAACAATTAGACGTTTATAGTCAAAGATGGACATCTGGTGGTAGGACAGGATCATGGATGAGTGGGAACGTCTTTACGGTACAGTTTAGCAGCGTATTTAGATGACTTTAGAGTTTTAACGCCAAAGTCTGTGTGATTTTAAAGGTTTGTGATGTCTAAAATATCTTGAAAACAAAATACTGATCCGATTCTTCAAAATGCCTATGATAAAATGTAGCCTATTTGTGGTTAGGTGATCACGTGCGTCCTCAATGAAAAAAACGTGGCTATTAAGATAATAAAAATTAGATATTGCCTAATTACAATTCAGCATGATAGACTGTAGCAGACAGATTAAGCGCAAATATATCACCATTTTCTATTTATGTATTTAGTGCACAAGAACAATTTAAACAGAAACGTAAAAAGACTAAATTAAAACTATAAGGAAAACTGTACAGGCTACTGGAAGGATGGTACTTAATGCGTGGCCGGTCTCCGGGTCATCTGGCATCTTTATTAAGCTAATTAAAGCAAACTAAGAGCAAATCACAACACTTATTTAGCCGCATTAGTCTGTTTGTCATTACATCCCATGTCCCATTGTCATTTGGACTAGAACCGATACAGATATAGCGGATAAGAGATAAAAGGAAAAAGTGAGCATAAAATGCAAACAGCAATGTAAGAGGGAAAAGACATTGGAGCGACTTGATTACCGACAATCTCGTCTCCTCTGCAGTAATATATGCAGCACTTATTAGATAGACTCAGGGGAAAAGTAAATGTGTAATGAAAGCCTCCTCGTGAGGAGGAATATGCTAATGGAAGAATCTAATGTCCTCTTAATCCTATGGAAAAGGCTTTGTCGTCTCCCTTATATTGACTGAATTGGTAATTAATGGCTCTGAGGTGCGCCATGGCCAATAATCCACAGCAGGCTGTGAGAGTGCTCTGAAGCATTTTGAGGGTCCAGAATAAACACAGAGCAATAATCTAGTCCACATCTATCAGTGCGTTTAACAAGAATCGAGCTCTGCAACTTTTGCCTATGGAATGTTGATGCGCACAATTCATATTTATGTGTAAAACGTTCATATTTTAATTTAGTCTGTCTGGGGTCCAGAATAATCATGACATTAATGTTGTTTGTATACTCTCTCTCTCTCTCTCTCTCTCTCTATATATATATATATATATATATATATTCATATTCATATAAGTTAAATATTCAAAATAAATCAAATAAAACTGAATGGCAAGTGTGAGAAAACAGACCGAAACATGATCTTTAATAGTGTGCAGTGTCTGAGCGCAAATGCATTGAACGCGAGGTCACATTCTCATACAAAAAGACCTGTACATACACGATTGGTCGGTTCCAGGATCATATATTGTGCCATAAATTAATATCCAGTAACAAGAGCGTGAGCTGAATCAAAGTCAGGGAAGGAGATGGTCGGGTCATTTTCATAAGCACCTGACTGCCTTTTCTCTTTTCTCAGTTTTTTCCCCTACTTAGTATGTTTGACATTTCAGATGATTTTTCAGGACAAGCAGGGAAGCAAACAATGTAGAGTTCAGTAGCTCATTTAGTTACACAAATTTCCTCACTTTCTATTGAGTTTTTTTTTATATTAATTATGAAAGCTGCATGCAGCTGCTTGCAACAATGAAACTGTGTTGGGCGCTTCTTCTCCATATATATATATTACACATTTACTGTGCTACTCAATCCAACTAGGAAAAATATGTTTTCTCCCACGTGATATTATTTTATAACTAAGAAATGCAGTTCGGGAAAATTATAAATAAATTACAGTTAATTAGGGCTAATAAATAAATGTTTTTTTTTTTCTTTTCAATAAAATAATGCGGTTATTATAGTATAAGTAAATTATTGCAATGTTTTGAAGGAATTAGAGACAACAATGCTTGAAGTCATTAAAGATGCCCATTTAATATTCTTAAGCAAATGAGCGTCTGATAGGCCTACTCAGATCAAATGTAGCATACTCAGAAAAGCAAAGTGTGGGTGCTCTCTCTCGCGAAATAATCACGGGCCCAAGGCGCACAAATGTAGCCTACCTCGCCAAAGTGTTTTCAGTCCCTAAATTAAATTGCAAAACTAATGTAAGCAGGAATAAACTCAAGAAGAATTTTTTTCTGATTGTTTTCTACTGTAGGCCTACAGTTATTATTTATAATATAATGCCATTATCTACCAGTCTAGGACTGAGCTTATTTGTTACCAATGAATTAGTAACGCGGCCTGTGATACCCTGTAAACTCACTGTCGCGAAGAATCATCCAATTAACGTGACAAAAGTGGAACGTTCATTCAGAAATGAGCATCTTTCGAGAGCGCCATTATACGTTTTTGTATTTAGTTCTGCCAATTGCTGAGATTATTTTACTTTGACAGAAATCTGTGTTGGAGTTAATAAAAAAAATAAATAAATAAAAGCTTTTCGATAATACCTGCTGAGAAAAAGTTGAACCATCGCCAGGTGTGCTATGAGAAATTTGTTTAACACATTTTGCTTTCTTGGAAGCCACTGGTGAATGCCCAGCCTCTCTTTATTTACATGCTTTTTAGAGGAAAAAAGGGTGCACTTTCTAATTTCTTAGGGTCGTTTTATAGTCGGTTGGCCATAAAATCTGTCATGTATAGGCTCTAATGTTCCGTCAGATTGTGGGCGGAGTCTGTGTGACGTCAGGACGCATAGAGCAGCTCGGTTGGACGGATAGAAAGACAGCTGAAATGAAGAGCGAGCGCTGTGATGTGCAGGAGAGTGTGTGTGTATGCAAGTGGATATAATATCACATATCTGTCCCTGTCACTCTGGCTCTCCTTGTAGCGCTCGGCTGAAACCGAGATATCTTTTACCCATTTGAAACGAAAAAAAAAAACTCTCTTTTAACTCTCTTCAAAACTGGGTTTATTTTATTACGATAAAAGCCGTTTGAGGAGTATCGCTTTGAGTGGTTTAAGTGAGAAAGGAGCACTGACAACGCTTGCCGATACTTCACTACTGGACACATTCATTTATTTTATTTATTTATTCATTTTTATATTTGTGACCTTCGCTGAGGAAGTTACATCTGCTTGCGAACCCTCCGCAAATCGCTTGTGTTATCCATGACCTCTATGAAGGATCCGTTGAGTTTGGACCACCATCACCACGTTACCGGGAGTAAACACACGCCGCTTACGATGGCCTCTAGTCTGCAACCGCTCCAGCGGTCTGTGGACTCGAAACACAAGCTGGAGGTACACACGGTTTCAGACACCTCCAGTCCAGAGTCCGTAGGTAAGCCCTGATCCTCTGAAGAGATATTTAACTGGAGTGTTTTCGGGTTTGGTGTCAGTTACCATTAGGTATACTGCCTCTGAAAAGAAACCGTTTAAAACATCTCCCTCAATTTGAAAACAGAGTAGGTTATAACTGTATACAGTGTGAGGCATGCAAATATATCAAGACATGGAACTGGCAGTTAGTTGATTCATAGGACTATTGAAGTCATGCCCTTTGACAGGGCTTTATTTACTTAAATTGTGTGTGAAAATGTGGGCTTCTCACAAATGTTTACACTGTGGCAATGCGTTTTGTATGGAATAATGCAAACATTCCCTAACCCTAATGTTCCTTTTTTTTCGTATGATGAAAAAGACATGTTGCGTTCATTGTGGTTAAAATATTTTCTAAACCTTGATTTTAGAACATTTGTACTTGGATTTTTAGTTCAGAAACATCAACATCATAAGTTGTTACCAGGGACCCTACTTGTTACTATGATGTCAAATATTTGCAATTCAATAAAACGGAATTAGATTTATCTCCCTTCTCTAATGTGTCTAAACTGAGCCTCAAGCTTAAAAATTGTTCCTCTTGGATTAAATATTTATTTTAAAATACTGTATTACTTTGCATTGCAGAGAAAGAGAAGGGACAGAGTAAAAACGAAGATTCGACTGATGACCCATCGAAAAAGAAGAGACAGAGGCGGCAACGAACGCATTTTACTAGCCAACAGCTCCAGGAACTGGAGGCCACTTTTCAGCGGAATCGCTATCCGGACATGTCCACTAGAGAGGAAATCGCTGTTTGGACTAATTTAACAGAGGCCAGAGTCAGAGTAAGTTTGATAAATGAAATGGCATTGAAATAATATGTGTTTGGAAACAAATCCACAATTCAAGGATCAAATTCAATATTTTAAATTAGCCCACTAAATAAAAAAGTAGCCTAATAAAATTGTGTACACGCGTACAATAGGCCTACTTAAAATAAAAGAATAATTCTTAAAAAATAATTCTTACTATTAATTATATAATAGCCTATAATTATAATTAACATATTGGTACTGTTTTAGGGTTATTGTATTTATTTCAACTATTTTGTTCATACATATACTTTAGCTAACTATAGGCGCTACATGCTATACTAGCTAAAATTGCATTATGTTAATTAAGGTTACATGCTAAATATTACTTTATTTAATAATTTAAATAGAAATATGTCACTGTTTGGATAGAGGCTAATTATGGGTGAGACAAATTGTTTGCAATCACCATACATGACGCCCTAACGATGACAGACCTTAATGGAGTCACACAGTCTCGTTTAAAGAGGTGTAAAGCTTGTATTTTGTGATTGTCATTCTCGTGTTGTATATACTTAAGGTTAGTGTGTCTCCGCCTGCTTAGTGAGATACACATTCGAAGCGTCGGGCGGCCCATTGACCGCTATAAGACTGGATGTGTATTGGGATTCCCGGGATCAGACAAGATTCCGGGTGACTGATAAAAAGCGACTTATAGGGAACCTAACTGAGTTTGACACCACCACCGCCCATATCATTTATCTACCAAAAACAAACCGAGCAGTAGCTCGTTCTGAAAACTTATAATCGCCGCTTTCATTGTTCTCTTTGTTTCAGAAAATAATTATGTAGTCTAATTATGAAACTAAATTATTTTCTACATTTGTTGCAGGTGTGGTTCAAGAATCGACGGGCAAAATGGAGAAAAAGGGAGAGGAACCAACAATCAGAGCTGTGTAAAAACGGTTTCGGCCCTCAATTCAACGGACTTATGCAGCCCTACGATGACATGTATCCCAGCTACACGTACAACAACTGGGCTGCAAAGGGGCTCACGTCGGCCTCTCTGTCAACCAAAAGCTTCCCCTTTTTCAATTCCATGAACGTCAATCCGCTGTCGTCTCAGACCATGTTCTCCCCACCTAACTCCATCTCTTCAATGAGCATGTCCTCCAGTATGGTTCCGTCTGCGGTCACCGGCGTACACGGATCAAGTTTAAACAGCCTCAATAACTTGAATAACCTCAGCAACCCCTCTCTAAATTCGGGGGTTCCCACGCCGACGTGCCCTTACGCCCCACCGACACCTCCGTATGTTTACCGGGACACTTGTAACTCCAGTCTTGCCAGTCTGAGACTGAAAGCCAAGCAGCACTCGAGTTTTGGATACGCCAGCGTGCAGAATCCGGTCTCCAATCTTAGCGCCTGCCAGTACGCAGTGGATAGACCGGTGTAAGAGACGATTGTAGAATTTACAATCCCGAATCCCAGGAACAAGAGACTACACTTTTTGTTTCAAGGGCACTAGAAGAATAAACCACTGAAACGCGTCCAATCCTGTGATGGAATGTCCAGCGGGAACGGAAGGCAAACGCGCCATTTCTAATAAGATTAGTTCTCTACACTAGCAAGTGCACACAATCCAGTCAAGAGTTTAGGACACCAGAATATTTAAAAAAGCTCATTTATTTTGACTTCAACTTTTGGACAGTAATTGACTGAACGGTTGTACATAGGCTGTAGCCTACATATATCTTATCTCCAATTTGTAGAGGCGAAAGCTCTAACTCTTAAGCATTTTCGAGAATTCTGTTTAACACAGCATGTGGAAAACGTACAGGAATCATGTCTTGCTTGCTATCAAGGGAATGTACATAGGCCTATTAAACGCACCAGTCGTGTGTGATATTATAAATTTATTATTAAATGTCTGTGTGAATATAGATCTAGAATAGCAACCCTGGCTAATAATACAAAACTGTTTCTGCGAAATGAACTTGGTTTTTGCTCTGTGTATAATATTTGGTACGGAATTTTTGTTTCGCTTTTCAACATCCCAAAAATAATCAATTGTGTTTTATTTAATGGAAGTAAATATATTGTTCTAAAACATTTCAAAACGTTTTCTTCTCAATTTTTGCATTCTCGTGTGTGTAGCACACATTTGTTTTCTTTGTGACACTTCTAAGGTTTATAGAGAGAAGGAAGGAAAACGTTTCTCATACACATCAGCGTGACATGAGAAGTCCGGTGAAGAGGGCGAGATGTCCCGAGCAGATTAGGAGTCGAATATACAAGACTGACTGGAGGCTGGGCCTCCAGTGATCACCGATGCTTGAAATAACATTGCAATAAGATCGGGTCAGGCTGGACCACACATCACCGAGCCATCTCCCAGCTGAACTCCTTCAAAAAAATAAATAAAATGATGTGATACATGATGGTCCAGTATTAAGCTCATCGGATCGTGATTAAGTTGAAAATAAGGCTCATATCTCATATGATTCATTACTTATAATAATATATAAAGTGCCATCCCACTGCGCAAACAAAAGTCATATTTATCAGAGTAGAAATGCGCATATAATTGGAAGTAATCGCGACAGTGTTACAGCCTTACACACAATAAAAAAGTTAAATACAATCTAGAATTCAGTGGTATTTTAAATGTTGAGTTTACAGTAGACAGCTATTTAGGGAAACCATTTAACATTTTGCAGTATTTCATTTTGATAACATTCATTAGTCATTAATTTTGATGACTAACAGCTGCACCGAATAACACCACAACTAATTTTAAATGCCTTCACAAATTTCGTTAAATCACATTAGCATTACAGGCCTAGAATGGCATTATATCGGCTAATAGCCACTATGCTTTCTCTTGGAAACTCGTATTAGTCAAGTACAAAGCTACTATCTCTCTTGCGTGAGAATAACAAAGTTATTTAAGAGTAGGACGCCTCATTCAATAGGTTCTGAAATGCACCTCTCTGTTGTCTATTAAATCATGTTAATGCAGTTGGGGAAAATGAGCACAGGCCAGCTGCAACTGACCCAGAATGACTCTGTAGATCCACTATATGTGCAGGACCCACTGACTGAGCTGGAGGTTTTTTAAAGTGTGAGCAAACATCAGATGGGGTGAGCTTGAATTGTTGGAGAGAATGTATGTGAGGATTATGGGTGTGGATTTGGGTATGGTATGGAAAACTTCAAGTGTCACTGCCTTTAGTTAAAGGGATAGTTCACCCAAAAAATAAAATTTTGTCATTTGCTTACCCTAATGTCATTCCAATCCTGTATGATTTTCTTTCTTCTGTGGTTCACACAAAAATACATTTTAAAGAATGTTTCAGTTTTTGTCTGTACGATGAAGGAGGTCCAAAACAGATTGGATCCCACTGACTTTCATTGTATGGAGAGAGAGAGAGAAAGAAAGAGAGAGAGAGAGAGAGAGAGAGAGGGAATTTCAAAATACCTTCTTTTGTTTTGTTTGGAACAACATGAGGGGGATTTTATTTTTATTTTTGGGTGAACTACTCCTTTAAGATCAGACCATTCTTTGAAAAAAGTCATGATTATATGCTTTCTATAGAGCAACTATGTGTCTGTACCTGCATCTGAAGATGTGCCTCTTCTCTCGTATGTTCTTTGTGTGCATATCTCTGTTCTTTTTGTGTTTGGAAAACGTGTTGGCATATTACTAACATGCATGTCTATACCCTTTCATCTGATGTGCTTGTGTTTCGTTGGTCAAAGTGTGTGTCTACCTTTAGGATGTGCCAGAGCTTGTGTGTATCCGTGTATATATCCTATCCTTTGACATGCTTGAGTGTTCTTTTTTGTGTATTCGGGTGTGTGTGTCTGACACGGCCCTGCCTTTGATGAGCTGAGTGTGACGCTGGGACGGCTTCTCTGGCCGCAGGCGTGTGCTAGTGTGGGAGCGTGTGAATGATCAGACATGGAGTAAACTTCCATGACTCAGACACTTCCTGCTTTCTCAACTTATATGAAAAAGAAACATCTTCAATGTTTTGACTCTAAAATCGATTAGGAATTCCACACAGTGAGTACCATTAAATCACAGATGCACGGATGTGTGTGGAATTAACAAAGAGTGTCAGTGAAGAGGCCCAACCGCAACCTTTCTCTATTGTTTTGCAGTGGGAAGCGAGTAACGGAGGACTGATGATGTAATGCAATGCTTAAATAAAGCCTATAAGCTGTCCAGACTGCGAGAAGCTTTACATTTTGGATGCAGAGAGATACAGAATATTTTCCCAAAATAACAGCAGTGATTGTGTTTCAGTAATATTGTGAGGATGTAATGCATGTTGATATGCAAGTACTTGCAAATATGCAGTAGCCTATGTTAATATTAACAATATAATTTATCTGAAAATAAATATATTTCTGTCATAAGCATTAGACAATAAAACAAACCGTAATTCTGTCAAGAAATAGCCACTGATAAAACAGCATGCAATAGATGACGAAGTTGGTGGTGAATAAAAACATGCAAAAAGCAAAATTAATATATAAAATTTTAAAAAATATATATATAAAAAGCTAAAGATTTAAAATAACAAAAAAAACTAAACTTGAAACAAATAATGCTAATCTTTAAAATATCACATTAAGACAAAATACACAAATCAACATCTAAGAAATGGCAATATCTAAGCATGAATGAAACAAAAAAAATTGTTTACTAACCGAATACCAGTTGACTGTTTTTTCATAAACAATTCAAAAGGAACTAGTCATGTCATAGGAAGCACACACCCTAAAACAGACCAGGGCTCCACACAGGCCCAGGATATACACCCTTCTCTATTGTTCTGCCAGTTCTGTGCTTGCTATGCAAACTTTTGAAAGGCAGCTGCATACACACACACAAAAGTAGACAAGTAATGTATAAGAGTTGCGACCGGTGTTAAATTGTGTGTGTGCCTGCAGTGACTAAAGAATTAAGTGAAAGGTAAGAAGAGAATGAATGACAGCATTGTGAAGCTCAGGGTTAACAGTAACAAAATACCCCAGCTCTCTCAACCTCATCACCTTTCACAAATATGACATCATCATTCGATTAAAGCTTTAACACATCAAATGTGAAAAGGTCAAGAGCATAAAGCCTCAAGCAAGACAACCATATCAACACTGTTACTACACAACTTACTGACTAGTCGCTAAAATATACTCTATGTCAACTGCATGAGAAAATATTCAATAAGTCAGTTATTATAAACAAATCATGCTCTGCAGAGCTTAAAGCGGCAAGCTCAGATGCACAATGTTCTGCGACCCTGGAAGTTGTATGTTAATGCATACGCCGCAGCCTTCATCTGATGTTTTAATCTTTCATAAGGGAAGACAGGTTTGAACCCGCAGGCTGCCTAATAAACCAGTGAAAGCAATCTGCTGCGATTCTTTTTCAAACATCCTCCTCATTATGTGCCACAGTATGCACTCAAAAATCCTGCTAATCTCATTGGAAAGATGACGTGAGCTGAACGACATTAATGTATCTGTAGATGCAGAAACGGCAGAGAGTTTAGGAGAGAAGCAGACTATTTTGTGTCCATCCATCAGCTCTGTCTCGATTTTGTCTCTGTGATGGCTTGATTAGCTGCAGTATAGAGCTTTTTAACTGACTTTCCAACTTCTTAATGCAGCAGGTGCAGTGTTTCCTTTGAGATGACATACAGCGGGCTGCTGTGATTTCATAACAGATTTAGCTGGGAAATCTACTTATAAAGAAACAATACTAGCTATCAATGCCAGCCTGATGTAATAATAAGATGTGAATGTAATGGTGTAACTATGATTAAAACAAAAAAAAAAAAGTATAGGCTTAGATTGTTGCCCCCTCTAAAATATAAATGTACTGAACTCTCTAAAACATCATCTAATGCCCTGCAGTATAATACATTTAAAACACCACAACTAACTAAAACATAAATGCCTGAAGCACAATTTCAAACATTTGTAATACAAGTGCTATACACCTACACGTCCAAGAGGGGGCAGTGCAACTAATACAATTAAAAGTACAGACCCATAATTGAGTTTTCAACCGTTTAATGTCCCACACACCTTATCCTTGTTTAAGAAACAATGATGTTTTTAACGAAGTTAATTCTCATTAACATTATAATAGTCATCTGCACCCTAACCACTCCCAGCTCCTCAGGATGTGTAAACAAGTTGTTCAAGCAGTCACAACTGCTTTCTGTAAGAGAGATGGTGATAATTGGCTAACTAGTTGTTTTTAAGAGCAATGGGTCAACACTGAACAAAAAAAAAGATCAAAGGTAAATCATCTCAAAAAATTAAACAGTAATCATTGGTAACATGGTTATTATTGACACATTAACTGATGCAGATGAAGAGTGATATTACTATCAATTTATTTATTTGTTTCAGTTTGAATAAAAATTTTATTCAAAAACATTCATATAGCCTACTGAAATTTCACCATAGAACGGTTGTTTCGGTATGTGACCACTAGATGGTGCAACAATAAGTAAGAGGAAGACAAAAAGTGTTGTACAAACAAATTGTGTGCAACAATAACAAAATAAGATCAACAGTTTCAGATCAACCTACTAAAAATATGAATGATATAACATTAATTTTAAAATAATAATAATTGACTGTTGTTGTGATGCTCTATCATGCTATTATTATATTATATTATATTATATTATATAATTGTGAATGATGAATTGTTAAAATTCAGCCCATTACTACGTTGTACACTTATCTCCAGTCTGCACATTGCATCTCTGAAATAATCACACCATAATTCAATGTCATTACTGTAGTAAATGCATCTGTTAAATGACAAGTAGCCATTAATCTTTACAGAACAACTTAGATGATCAACACACACAATACAATACACAATACAGTATCAAACAGCGTTGGCACAATATCAAACGAGTTCTTTTTTCTTTTTTAACAGGATCTGACATGTTTAATCTGAGGATGACAAATGAGGATTGAACATGTTTGTGAAACACATTTTAATGTGGGGGGGGGGGGCACATACCACTCGTTTACACAAGTGGTATGTGACTTTTAGGAAAGTCACATACTCTGAATTTCCTAAAAGCATTTTAATTCACTTTTTTTCTATCAGCAGTGTACTTTAATTAAGTGGCTTATTTAATCTTATTTAAATTAATCAAAAATGTATGTACAGGTTAAAGTAAACTATGATATTCTTTGTTATAACATTTAGTGTAAGATTACATGTAATTTAGTTGATAATCTTACTGCTTTAGTTGGTGACACACCTCTGGACGGTATAGGCCAAGCCCGTATGCATATCCAAGAATCAATTAGTGTGGAATTTCTTCTACACCACAGCAGAGAAATCATCTCTCCTCCAGGTGTTGGCTCAAATCTTTTACCTTTAGTCTACTACTATTGTGCCCCAGTCCATCACAGTCCAGCATCAACAACTGAAGGATAATTATGCCTTTTGGCAAAGAAATCTAAGCACGAGCATCCATCAACATCAGATATTGTTTTGTGATGTTCCATTTTTTCAGTAACGATAATCTATCATGGATTTGGAAATCACCCTGAATTGCAGGCAGAACATGACCGCAGAAAGTAGCAGTTCCTCACGTCACCAAAGATATTGTATAAAAGTTTGGAGTCTACTTTTTTTTTTTATTTAGAAATTAATACTTTTATTCACCAAGGAATTAAAGTAAAATAGATAAAAAGTGACAGTTAAGACATTTATATTATATTTATATACTCTTTCAAATAAATGCTGTTCTTTTGAACATTGTTCATCAAAGAATCCTATTGTTTTTACTAGTTTTTACAAAAATATTAAGCAGCACAACTGTTTTCAACTGTGATAATAGTAAGAAATGTGACTTAATTTGACATATATTATGGGTCAAAGACGAAAAAGTGTCTAAGCATAAAAACAATAAGTGTAATACTGCTTTAAATTGTTGTTGTTTTTCCCCAAAAATTAAAAAAATTTAAACATTTTCTGTTTAATGTAATTGTATTTTTGTTTTTGTTTTTCTGAGCAAAAAACAAATATCATAAATTTTTCCCCTGATTTACAGAAGACCCACTAAAATGTCATTCAGTGTAACAATCTTGTCAGGCATATTTACAACAAAAAAAAATGTATGACATATTAAAAGACTAATTACTTTCACCCCAAATACTAGTTGTAATTTTAAATTTTAAAAATTTGCCACTATCGTAGGTTTTGTCCATTGGTCAGTAAGAATATTTTTCTAATTTAAAACACAATCAAATTTAATATGCTCCCTTATTCTTTTATATATTTTAATATGTACAAGTCAGAATAAGCATGTTGTTTGAATTTTTACATAAATATTGTGTTACACTGAATGACAATGTAATATTATTTCAACCAAATTTTTACATTTTATTCTCCAAAAACTTATTTGAAACCTTAAAAGTAGACACTTTACTTACATTTAATGTGCTTTCTATGGACATAAAATCACTTTTGTAAATTTCTTTTGATGCGGACATCTTAATGTCTTTGACCAATATATATATATATAAATATAAATATATAACTGTTAAATTACCGTGTTTACTAATCATACTTTATTATTACTATATTTCCCACATTTTAGAATAACAGTGAAGTCATCTAAACTATGAAACAGGAAGTATGGGAATTATGAAGTGTCCAAAAAATGCTAAAAATCTAATTAAACTATCTTATATTTTAGATTCTAAGTATGCATTTGCATAAAAAGTGGGTACAAAGCATCCAAAGTCAATAATACAAAAAAGCGTGCACCTCCCAAAAAACCCGAAGGCTCAGACAAAAAATATGATCAATACAAACAAAACAAAAAATTGTCCACACACTGACACTGACGAAAACCTGATAGTTGAACCATTATACCAGTACCAATAAAGTCTTTGGGAGCAGTCTAATCAGTGTGCGGAGATTTTTTTTGGTTGGTTTACAAAGCATCCAGCCATTATCTACTGTAGATTAAAGCCCCACACACTCATCAGGCGCCTAAGATGCACCATGTATGTTGGACACTTGTTGGCAGTTTCCCTTCACTATCGGTTCCAACCAACTCATTCATGAAAAAAATAAACAAGATTTCAAGAATGTTGTTTTATTACGTAGGCCAAATTCAGATTCACTATTTCCTATAAGCCTTTAGAATAGATCAAATGGATCCAGACCTTTATTTGTATTGTATAGGCTTTTAAAAAACACATGTAATTATCATAATTTGTGGTAAATGTGGTTTAAAATGGAGAACCAAAGTGAGATGAATATAGAGGTTACATGATTTCCAACTCCAGGGATCCATGAAGGCCTATGAACTGAAAAAAGATTTTCTTTAAAAATACAAATAATATATATATATATATATATATATATATATATATATATAGAGTATT
>NW_015551111.1:370741-375686 GCF_001515605.1 Sinocyclocheilus anshuiensis
CTATTAAATATTTGTAATAGTGCTACATTAGTTAGTCATAAATAAAATGTTAGAGAATCTGCTTGAGAGTCTGTTAGAAACCCCTGCAGATGATGGATTGGTTTTGACATGAGAAATATGTTAGGCTTGTGTTAGTTAGCTGATTTATTTCCACAAATAAATGCCCAGTGTGACCATCGACCGAAAGTGGTGAAAAACGCATCGTTTACGAATGTATGCCAAAGGTCACCGCTGTCTGGGATGACGACAGCTCAGGAGGATGCATCGGGTCTGCGGCATTAGGACCGCGCGCTCCTCGTCCTCAGAAGAGAGGAGGGCGTATGCCGGTACGGGCTGAGAGTCAAATAGGCTGACATTCGAGAACAACTAAACGAGTGTGCTGGGGTGGCAAGAGCGATGCGAGGGCAAGGCTGGAGCTGAGCCTGCGAGACATAGGCAGGAAATCCGTGAAACTGAACTCATTTAGTCGCCAAAGAAAGGGACGGAAGACCATGTCGGTGCTGGCTTTGCAAGAATACGAATTCGAGAGGCAATTCAATGAAGATGACGCCATTCGATGGATGCAGGAAAACTGGTACAGTAGCTCTGATGCATGATAAAAAAAGCTGGACCATAATAATCACAGCTATGATGCCAACAAAGCCGTTCATCCGATAGACTTGTTTTGCACCGACTGACTAGCATATTAAACATTTGAACCATGCATTAAGCCGAATGCTTAAAAACCGTCAGGGGGCTTTTGAAAGTCACTGGCAGGTGCCACCCAGACCACGATGCACTGTGTGATTCCCCCCCTCGAGACTCAACAATATTGTTTCAGCATTGTGTTCTATTTAATATCACAAATGATCTACATATAATGAGCGATGCAATATTTGAAGCATCGCTGCACTCTAATCAGATTCAAAGCCTATTCGAGGTGATGCTCTGCTTGTGCCCTTCGTGACATTTGGAGCTTTCATCCTCTAGGATGCCGCACTGGTTCATATCTTACGCAAACCTTTATTTGAAAAAAAAAAACCCCACTATTTTTTTCGTAAACAAAACTGAATGTGTGTTTTAAAATCGGTGTTTATCCAGTATTAAATAGCTTGGCCAAAGTAGCGATATCCGATTCGGGAAAGAATCGTTCTTTTAGAGTCGGATCTTTCCAATAAATCGGTTGAACGGGTTCACAAAATCGGACGAATCGGACTGAATTGATCCGAGCGGTTCTGGAGTCTACAACTAACCGATTCACTCTCCTCCGAACATTCGTTCCGATTCGTTATGAGATACGAACTGATTTGGGTGAATTGTTTAACTAATGGGACTAAAAGGTACAACAAGCAGAAATGTTAGGCTACATATTCAACATGTGTTGCCGACTTCATTTTATGACAGTTACTCACACAAAATAGCATCTAGCATTAATAAACGCTCTTGTTGATAAAAAAAAATAATTAAAAACCTAGTAAACAGGAATATATAAACACGGATACGGTTTTATTGAAACGTTAGAGTAGGCCTACACCGGGTTGTCAGGGACCACGTGGTGACAATCACGCCATGACGTAAAAGAATAGTTTTGAACCGGATTTCTTTAATGAATTGTTCAAAAGAACCGATAGAGTTGCTCATATCTATCATCTTGTGTCTTCCTGTGTGGTTAAACGCCTACTGTCTTGAAAGTACCGTGTGTTTGAGCTTTAATAATTCTTGTTTTGTTGATCAATTCAGCCTGGCTGTTTCTGATTACTTAAAAACGCAACGCAAAGAAAATGATCTTATCATGTGCTGTTTGACTGTTTATAACACTGAAATGCAGATTTAAAGGCATAGTTAACCTAAACACTACACTTTTTTATTAGTCATTATTTACACTCAAAACATTTTTCATACTCTTTCCAATGCTTATTTTCTTCTATGGAAGACCAAAAATGATTTTAGGGAAACTGACAAACTTAGTCACCATTCACTTTCATTGTATGGAAAAAGATGCAGTGATAATGAATGGTTACTGTCATTTTGCCTGGCCCCTCCTTTTGTGTTCCACAGAATTAAGTCGTAACATTTTGGAACAATATGAGAGTAGTTAATTATGATTTTTTATTATTATTATTTTTTTTTCATTTTTGAGTGAACTATCACTGTAAGACAAAAAATAAACCGGAGACACGTTTATTGACAGGAATCTGACACTTCAAGTCAACCAATAACTCATTAAATCATGCAACATAAGTCATGAATTCATCAATTCAGCACAGGCTTGTAACCACACTTCCCTCCATGTATTAACTTACAACCGTCACATGTCCTGTGGTTTCACAATACATTATTGTAGTCACATTTTATGAGTAAGATTATGATAATAGCCCTCCCATTTTTTTTTTTTTTTTTACTGTTCCAGTTCCACCTTTCGATTTTATTCGTCTCATAGCCACATTTGTTTTATTCTAATTGAGTTTAATGCTCATCTTTATTTGCACTTTATTTGTATCAGAGTACCTGATCTACAAAATACATGCCCTCTTTTTGTAATGAAATTTCAGATGCTCTACTTCTATAGCATGTTGTAGTAGCTCCATAACGATCAGTGCATTAAAAACCCTAACAAGCTGCTAAATTTGAGTGTGGAAATTAAAACCTAAGATTTCTAACAACCCAAGTCTTTGCCAATGTTCATTCAGCTGAGTGAGGGGATGAACAAAGGGGTTAAATACCAATTAGCTGTACCGTTACTCAGCATTTTTAAGACTATAGATCAGCCTGGTAATTCACATTGCCTCCTTTGCATTCAAGGCTAATGCATAGACACAGAGACTAAACATTTGCTTGAAAAGCATTTTTCAGAACCCCTCCCCTGTTCTGATTTAAAAAGCAACTGCGAGGCGCATGTCTCTACTTTAATAATCCAATGCTCTGCTCTGTGATGAATGACTGCAACACTACAGGATCCTTTCGTACGTCTTCCTGATGATCAGGGAAACAGAAACCATTTTTCAATATGCGTTCTTGTCTGTACTTGTGTTCTTGTGGAACACAACTAACTAATCAGTTCCAATTCAGAGTTCACATCTAACCAAGTTCAGTTCAAATCCCCAGATGTGTTCTTGCTCCGCCCTTTTTATCGTGGATGCATCAAGAGGTGACTTGTGTGAACTTGAGGCAGCCAGGTATCCCAGAATGCATTTCGCACCAACCAGCAAGCATTAATGGCGGAGGAGAAAACCCGCATAATTTTCAAAATATTACTGTTATGTCATGAAATGTAGTTTTAAGTTTTTCAGGTGAGAACGTAGTTCTTTAAAACTAAAATCTGCAGTTTATTTATAACGATAACGTCTATTTGAAAATTTGCTTTGCCGATTTAGGAGATGTGAGAGCACCAGGCAATCACCGGGTGCTCAGTATCCCGACGAGAGCAGCCTTACCTTAGCTAGTCATTCTGACATTTGCTGCTGGCTCTGATGTCTCTGTAGTGGTTAAACATGAGATATAATTCATTTTTAGGTATATGTTTTGGCTAGATGCACAACATTTAGTTTCATAACTTTATAAATGTATCTGCTGTCGTACAACACTGACTTTCACTGACTACTGTCATTTTGCTTTATTTCCTATTATATAAGCATCTTATATTTTAGACTTATACGTTTAATGGCTATTATTGTTCATTAAAACTGATATTTAACAAAGAGAGGCAGGGTTGTGTTTTATGTCAGATTTCATCTTATTTATACATACAGTGAAGATAATCAGAGTATATATGCACATATTACCTGAACCATATATTAATGTTTTATATATATATATTTTTTTTGTTTGTTTTATATTTTATATGTGGTTGTGTTTTATATTTCGTTGTGTTATAAGTATACATGCAGTGAGTGAAGGTAATCAAAGTATGTACGCGTTGCCTCCACCACATTTTTGTGGCTATTTATACGTTTAAATAAAAAACAAAAAGAGGCAGTAGTGTTTGATGCCATATTTTGTTTTATTGTAATGTATGTACGTGTTGCCTGAACCACATTTTCGTGGCTATTAATGTTTAAATAAAAACGAAAAGAGGCAGTGGTGTTTGATATCATATTTCATTTTATTGTATACAGTGAGAATAACCAGAGTAGCCAAAGTGAGCTGAGTGACGTTATCAAGTACGCTGCTGTTCCATTGCAGGATTACCAGACTTGTGTCCTCCCATTCGTCCCATTACTAAAGTAGTAATTCAGCCTAAAATTAAAAAAAAAAAATGCTTAAAATGTACTCATCCTCAAGCCATCCAAGATGTAGATGATTTGGAGAAATTTAGCATTACATCACTTGCTCACCAGTGGATCTTCTGCAGTGAATGGGTGACGTCAGAATGAGAGTCCACACTGTTGATAAAAATGTCGCAATAATCCACAAGTAATCCACATGACTCCAGTCTATCAATTAACATCTTGTGAAATGAAAAGCTGCATGTAAGAAACAAATCCATCTTCAATGTGTTTTAACTTTAAACTGTCCCTTCTGGCTAAAAAAACAGTCCATAAAAACTTCCAAATAATGCTTCCTCCAGTGAAAATGTCCATCCCTTGTTGTCTTCTCACATCAAAAGCGTCATTAGTAACCCTTTGAAATAATCAATTTGTTTTGGTTTTTTTTGGGAAAAGTGTGGGAAAAATTTTATTTTATGGTCAGTCACAATTGTAACCGGTGGGATAATGTGTATACTGAATTGACATATTTCTGCAGTCATAACATTTTTTATATATCTTAGATGAAACATTATATAATCGATACATTTTTTTGCTATATCACCCCGGCCCTATTATGAATAGAGAACTTGTATTTTATCCAGAAGCAATGGTTAAAATGTTTTAATGATCATTTTATGATCATTAAAGCACCAAGTTCCTGGGTGTGCACATCACAGAGGATCTCTCCTGGACTGACAACACCACAGCACTGGCCAAGA
>NW_015551111.1:375779-382768 GCF_001515605.1 Sinocyclocheilus anshuiensis
CTGCTTTATATACTGTGTATATATATATATATATATATATATATATATATTTTTTTTACATTTTACCTTATTTGTATAGTTGTATTTTATATTTAATCTGTATATCTGTATTTATGTTCTACTGTTAGTGTTATCTGTATGCATCAAGGGTGTGAGAGTAACGCAGTTTCAATTCTCTGTGAGTATGTGCTGTACATATGGAAGAATTGACAATAAAGCAGACTTGACTTGACTTGACTTGACTTTATTACAAACATGCAGCTTCTTGCTTCACAAGCCGTTAATTGACGGACTGGAGTCATGTGGATTACTTGTGGATTACTGTGATGTTTTTAGCAGCTGTTTGGACTCTTATTCTGACGGCACCCATTCACTGCAGAGGAACCACTGGTGAGCAAGTGATGTAATGTTAAATTTCTCCAAATCTGTTCCGATGAATAAGCCAACTCATCTTCATATTGGATGGCCCAAGGGTGAGCAAATTTTCAGCATATTTTAATTTATGGGTGAACTATTCCTTTGACATGGAATTAAAAAAAAATGCATTTGCATGTCCTTACATCGAGGTTTTGCTCTGACAGAAACTCTTTTCTGTACTTGTACAGTGAATTCTACCATCCTGCACTTTTCCTAAATTGTGCTGCGTTTGGTTAAAAATCACTGAATCTAGCAGAATAGATTCTGCTATATCGTCATTAGTCTAAAACTGCTATTAGGCTGCAAAATCTGTTTATTTAGCGGCTCTAAATGACTTGGGAAGCACTTCTAGCTTAAACAGCTTAGGCCAGATGTGAGCCCTTGCAGGTAGCTTCACCATCAGTCTTTGTCCACTACATGTCTGATGCTCTCAGCTGGAAAAATGAGAGCATAGACAAAAACACAGATGGAGAATTCAATGACTTGATGGTCTTGCAGTACATAGACCTACTTACTGGAAGTTGATGACGCAGGACCTGAATATGTTAGGTTTATATCAAATATTTGTTGTTTAGGATATTTCTGTCCTACTACCTTTTTCTGCATCATTTTCACTGCATTATACGAAAGCTCCACTAGCTCTGCTTTACTGACATATTAACAAGGCCTGATGGGAATACTCTCTTGCATTGCCATTGGATGGTCAGTACAAAGGCAGGACTTTGCTGCATTCGTGTGGCATACGCCACTCACTCCTCTAGCAGGATATTTGAAGTCCTCCCCAAAACATGTCTCCCGATAAGGCACTAATGAAAAGGCAGTGATGCTGTTTTGTCATTGACTGCAGCACAGCTCAGAAACACATCTTAAAATAAATAACCTTGCATGTTCTAAACTGGCAGTTTCTTCATTTCTTTACTGCATCTAGGGCTGGGTAATATATTGAATACAAGAAATATATTTAAGATGATATTGTTGGAAGAATAAAATTAAGCAACATTGATTTAATGCACTTTCTATTACATAAGTTTTCTAAAGATTGTTGGATGTTTTAATACCACAAAAAATATTAAACAGCAAAAACTGTTTTCAACATTGATAATAGTAAAAAAAAAAAAAGATTCTTAAGCATTAAATCAGCATATTTTAATGATTTCTGAAGGATCATGTGACACTGTGGCTGCTGAGAATTTAGCTTTGCCATCACAGGAATAAATTACATTTTAAAATATACTAAAAATATATTTATATATTTTAAATTGTAATAATATTTCACATTATTACTGTAGCCTTGGTCAATATAATAAAAAATAAATCTTACAGATCACAAACTTTTTGGTAGTGTTAGAAAATATTGCTGCTTATTTTTTATGGGTGCACAAATCATATAAATGAAAATTAAGTATACTTCCTTAGTTCATTATGCCAAAAAGTTTTTAACTAGGCTACAATGGCTTTTTGGTCAAAACGATGTTCCCTCTGACAAAAAAAAAAAAAAAAAAAAAAAAAAAAAAAAACTTTAAATGAAGAGGTATACTGAATATCAAAAAATAAATAAATTAATTAAAAAAACAATTCCCAACCCCTAGCTGCGTCTAACGTTTGGTTCTGGCACGATACATAATGACATACAAACACAGAAGTTAGATTACAATAGCAGCATCTTGTTGCCAGCTGTTTTCTCAAGTTCAAATTTCCTGCTAGCTGGCACTGTGAAGAAAATGGGCCTGTTAGTGTAAGCAATCACACCCAGTGCATTTAACTGATTTGTAACCAGAAACAAGAGTTCAGTCATCCAATAACACTCATAAATTGGTCCAATAAAATATGTGCATACTGCTGCAGCCTCCCTTTGTACACAAAGAACAATGCAATGACAGTTCAAGGTTGGAGGGGGGCTGTATGCATAGAATGAACCCACTGTTCTGAGCAGTGAGGTCAGTGTCTCTCACATCCAGTGGGCACTGGGCAGAAGAAAAAAAATGATGCTCAGCGTGCTTTCACAACCTACACCCTTCTCTTCCTCACACAAAGCCTATAGAGGTCATGTGTAACAAAAAATGAATAAATAAAACAACGCGAACGGATTGCTAAATATAAAAAAGACACTTAGCACTACTACTACTGCATGAAATTTTGGTTTAATTCTATTTATTATTTGAATTCTGTTGAATAGAGGAATTGTCTGAGGCTTTACCCATATGCAAATGGGGTAATTAAAACCCCAAAGAACCTCTGGGGTTCCTCGTTCATCGATTTGACTGTTCTTGGAAAGAGAACAAAGTTACACACATCTTGCTGGAAATGATACAGCCAGGGAGAGACGTGCCCCAGTTTTGGCTCATAATGCCAGCTGGATGCTGCACTGGCAAAGCTCCCATCTGACTGACTTCTGCCATTAACTGAAAAAAGATGCTGTCATTATTAATTAAAGCTTTTGTTTTAATAAGGATGAGAAACACTGCTAATTTTATTTAAAGGCCTGCTTTTTGGCCAAACTCTGACAGCATTCATTGGATATTATTACACATAGACTATATAACCAAGAATTTGTTTGATAATATTTACTTGATTCTGGTGTTTAAATATCAAAACAATTGTTTTATTGTTTGTGAGTTTGCTTGTTTGTAAATGTATTACTACATGCCATTGTTTTAGTTTAATTTGTGAACATGGTATCAAAATTAGTAGAACCATGAAATTGCTCTCGTGTTGGTATTGGCTACTGAAATTTTGATATTGTGACAATGTTAGGTTTTAAATATTAGTACCCTTGAGCATAATTTTGTCATTATGTGTTTAATAGACATACTTTTTTTAATAGACATACAGAGATTTCCTAATGGTTTTAGAGGAAACCAGAATGTTTTCTTTCAATTCCAATTACCCCAAAATTCTTAAAAAAAAAACGGATGAAGCCTTAAGCAAATCAGATTTAGAGGAAATCAGAATACCCTCAAAATTGAATTAGACTGCACGCTGAATATTTCCAGCTACCAGATAAATGCAGTACAGCACTGCCAGATATTATGAGATCCTAAAAGCATCACAAGCTGTCAAAATAAGCCCAATAAGCTGTTTGTGATGAAAAGCTCCAACAGCAGTTTATTTCATTTTGGCAACAGATAAGTGATGAATATATGATTTAAGAAACAATTGCATATTTATGTAATGTTTGACGCATTTGGACAAAGTTGCTAAGCCAAATGGATAACATTCTGAGGTGTATCTAGCTAAAAACCTTAACACATCCTACAGGTATTTGTTTTTACAGAGTACACACTATAAACCTATGCAAATTTTTAAGACTGGAATTGTGAGCTGGAAAAAGCTCTGGCTTTACTGCTGCTTTTTTAACAGCTACATAACTGCAGTATAATCTGCAATATAATATAGTCAGAATAGTCGCAGGACCAGTTTGCAGGCGGTTGTTTCACCGTATGCAAAGTCTGTAACTTTGACTATGTAATATGGAGGATGTGTGTTTCCATACAAAACATGGCATAATTCAGGAAAAAGAAAATGCGTTCCTGATTTTTCCTGATGCATTCCTATTTTCTATTTAAAATAAATGTTGTTCTTTTGAACTTTCTATTCATTAAAGAATCAGGGTTTCCACAAAAATATTAATATTACTGTTGAAAACAGTTGCTTAATAAGAAATGTTTCTTGAGCAGCAGATCAGCATATTACAGAATGATTTCTAAAGCAGGATGTGACACTGAAGACTGGAGTAAGGGCTAAAATATTTTTAAATAGTAAAATATTTCACAGTATTACTGTTTTTTACTGTATTTATGATCAAATGCATCCTTCAGTAAGCATAAAATACATTAAGAAATAACAAAATGTGTACATGCATATGAATATATTGTTTGGATAAAAGCATATGACAATTTACAGCATATAGGTTTCATGGTTGGTTCTGATATTTTAAAAATAAATAAAATATTAAAAATACTGATGTATTCTGACCTGGAATAGTTTTCATTACAGCAAGAAATCCGCCCCAAATTCAAACCTCAATCATTTATGTAAAAAAAAAACAAAAAAAACTGTAAATTCATCAAAATGACTAAAAATATGTTGTGAGCAGATGGTCACGCTGAAGGTTGAAGTGAAGTTTTCTTTGGATTTTACAAATTTTTTGCCATCTCATTCCTTACAGGAAGAAGTCCTTCCTCTTCTCTGCGCTCTATGCTGCCTGCATACTTGGTGGGCGGCATGTAATGAAACAAAGGGAGAAGTTTGAATTGAGGAAACCTTTAGTACTATGGTCTTTAACACTTGCAGCCTTCAGGTAAATATGTCTATAGGTAAATGGGTCATAGGTCTTACATGCAAATGTTTAAGGGTGTATCTTAATGCTAAAACATATTTGCTTACTTAACACATTGCAGTGCTATGAGTGATGGAAATATAAACGTAACATGTAAATAAATAGTATGTAAAGTAATAACCCACGTAGGCCATTATTAATAGAGATATTTCTAAAGCTTTCACGGACCATTCAATCTGACATCGTAATGCAATGGCAGTGCAAGATAAAAGCAGTTTGCTAACAGATTATAGTTAAAAATAATTAAATCAGTCAGAATGGAAAGACACCACATTTCTTTGATGTGCACTTTGTGTTTAAAGTGATTTTGCACATAACACACTGTAATGAATACTGCGCATTTATAAATTGTTTCATGTTTTAGCAGATTAATGGTGTGCATTATAGCCAAAAAAACAAGCCACTTCCTCGTTCCAAGTTACTTCATAAAGACCTGCATATATGGTACATAAGAGGCCTGCATATATAATTTCGTATTGATCTTGCACCTTAACATGTCATCTAACTTGTAAAAAGATATAACATATCCCACTCTTCTATGTGTGGAGATCAGTACTATATCGCACTTCTAGGTTTATCACATGATCCAGCCTTTGGCAGCCATTATACAAAACCTAAAACTGGAACCTGAGGGCTGAGTAACTTTCCAGCCACACAATGTAAAGTGTCAATAAATAAGCACACCCGATACAAATAAATTCAAGTCACCTTTTTTTGTATAGCGTTTTATACAATACTGGTTGTGTCAAAGCAGCTTTACAGCTGAATAAAATAAAGCATAGTTATCCTTATTAGTAATGCTATGAGTCCTAACAGATAAATAAAGTATATACCATTTAAAAAGTCAGTTGTATCTGATTTAAAATGTCTCTTTTGTTTTGTTGCACCTCCTTCTTCAGTATATTTGGTGCCATCAGAACTGGAGGCTACATGATGAACATCTTGATGACCAAAGGCCTAAAGCAGTCAGTGTGCGATCAGAGTTTCTACAACGGACCAGTCAGCAAGTTCTGGGCCTATGCTTTTGTCCTCAGCAAGGCACCTGAACTAGGTGAGATTATATGTATGTCTCATTCTATTTCAGTTTCATAGGTTAAGACTTAAGCCATTTTATATATTTGTAAGTAGGAATGAACAATATATTGATGTCATACCTGTCAATATTTGTTATAACAAAATTTTCTCATTTGTCAGTTTTGAATATTTAATTTTGCAAGAGTTTATCGGTAATAACACATATTTAATAACACCTCTACATGTAGTTTTTACAAAATCTCAAAATGAACATACATTTTTTATACTGTACATAACGTTGCAGTGTTAATTTCGTTGACTAATAATTTTTATCAACAACATTTTTTTCACCAATGACAGAGACGATAACGAGCTAAAACTCTTTTTGAATGACACAAACTATGACGTAAATCTATTGACATTTTCGTCGACGAATAAAAACGAGACAAAATGTTAGGGAGGGATGATTTGGGAAGAGATTCATTCAGAACGAATCTGCTGTGTGGTTCGAACTTCGGAGGTTAGATTCGTCAACGACATTTTTTTCACCAACGACAAAGAGACGATAACGAACTAAAACTCTTTTTGAATGACAAAAACTATGACGTAAATCTACTGACATTTTCGTCGACGAATAAAAACGAGACAAAAATGTTAGGGAGGGATGATTTGGGAAGAGATTCATTCAGAACGAATCTGCTGTGTGGTTCGAACTTCGGAGGTTAGATTCGTCAACGACATTTTTTTCACCAACGACAAAGAGACGATAACGAACTAAAACTCTTTTTGAATGACAAAAACTATGACGTAAATCTACTGACATTTTCGTCGACGAATAAAAACGAGACAAAAATGTTAGGGAGGGATGATTTGGGAAGAGATTCATTCAGAACGAATCTGCTGTGTGGTTCGAACTTCGGAGGTTAGATTCGTCAACGACATTTTTTTCCACCAACGACAAAGAGACGATAATGAACTAAAACTCTTTTTGAATGACAAAAACTATGATGTAAATCTAGTTCGAACTTCGGAGGTTAGATGCGTACATATGAACCAGCGGGACATAAGCTAACATACACTTGCTACACATCGCATAAAACGTTCGAAAATGGCAATATGTGGGAGTAAGAGAAGATCAGACATATTGATAAATCTGACGACGCAAGAGAGAACTCAATTCGGTCCGGTTTTCAGAGCGCAGAAACTATATACACAAAGC
>NW_015551111.1:383084-383990 GCF_001515605.1 Sinocyclocheilus anshuiensis
CCATAATGTTCGTCAATGACATTTTTTTCACTGACGACAATGAGACGATAACTAACTAAAACTATTTTTGAATGACAAAAATTATGACGAAAATATATTGATATTTTCGTCAACGAATAAAAACGAGACAAAAATGTTAGGGAGGGATGATTTGGGAAGAGATTCATTCAGAACGAATCTGCTGTGTGGTTCGAACTTCGGAGGTTAGATTCGTCAACGACATTTTTTTCCACCAACGACAAAGAGACGATAATGAACTAAAACTCTTTTTGAATGACAAAAACTATGATGTAAATCTAGTTCGAACTTCGGAGGTTAGATGCGTACATATGAACCAGCGGGACATAAGCTAACATACACTTGCTACACATCGCATAAAACGTTCGAAAATGGCAATATGTGGGAGTAAGAGAAGATCAGACATATTGATAAATCTGACGACGCAAGAGAGAACTCAATTCGGTCCGGTTTTCTGAGCACAGAAACTATACACACAAAGCATGTCTCACAGCGCGCGAGTACTCTTTCACGTTGCATGGATGGAGAATTACACACAAAATGATGTCGAATTGTCCGTTTTGACGAGTATTCACGTAAACACAGTTGATTACATCTTAAGTCAACGGTGTCGCATGAACGGAGAATTACACACAAAATTATGTCGAATTGTCTATTTTGACGAGTATTCACGTAAAAACGGTTGATTACGTCTTAAGTGAACGTAAACAGTAGGGAGAACATGTATCAGTACATTGCATCCATTACAGCTGTGTATTCGGTTTTAAAGGCACAGCAGCCTAATTTACTTGCTATTGTCCGAGTCATTGATGTTAATCAAGCAACAAAAGAAAGACAGAAAATCACTCACTGCTCTTGACTGAAAAACTTTAGTAGCCCTAAAGATTA
>NW_015551111.1:384158-389141 GCF_001515605.1 Sinocyclocheilus anshuiensis
ATTGGTATTTCATTAAAAAGAAGACCATGTTCTTGTTCTTTATGAGAAGTGGTTTTATTTAATTTTAACATAAAGGCATGTTGTGTGTCACCGCAGATAAATCGGTGTCCATCAGGATAAAACCATAATATCAAACCTATATGAGTTTGGAAATTTTAGAGAAATGCTTAATAAATGCACTGTAACTAAACCCATTAGATTTTAGCTGACTAAATTTACTGTAGATTTAGTTGACTAAAATCTTATGATATTTAGTCGACTAAAACTAAAAACAATTCAGATGACTAAAATATGACTAAAACTAAATGGCATTTTAGTCAAAAGACTATGACTAAAACTAAATCAAAATTTGCTGTCAAAATTAACACTGATGCCTAATATCAGTACATGCTTTTTAAAAAGCTACCATAAACTGAGTATCATCAATCTCAAAACATGAAACTGCTATCATGGTACAGGCACAGTGTTATATAAATAAAATATAGAATTTTCATTCATTTCTTTACTCCTATCAAGCATACTTAAAGTTGAGCACTCCTAATCATACACTCATAATATACATAGATACAAATTCACACCTAGTACTTGTATAAAAGAGTGGGATCTCTTTAAATGAATATTTAGACAATTTTTCAGGAATGCTTCATCTATATAAAGCAAAACTGGACTAAAAATAGTTAAACTATAATCATGCAACTTTTTTCAGTTGTAATTCTCTATACTCACACTGTGGAACCGAAAACATCAGTTTATGTAAATATATGACAGCCACAAAGTATAAACAGTTGTAACCACATTACCAGAGGTCCCAAACCCTCAATTCTATTTAAAACAACTTTCAGTTAAATACGTTCTGCCTCTTCTGTGTAGCTTGCTCCAGTGACAAAGCACTACTGAGGGGCCTAGTATTCATCTACATGAATATAATTGGTTGTGAAAGCGTAACAGAATTTGTTAGCGTGAACCTTGCAGCATAACCCCAAGTCTAGAAATCTAGGATAGTGGTTATATTTTCCTCCTGCATGGGCCTATTGTGTTTGCATGTCCTGGTGGGTAGTGGGCTACCAGGCCCATTGTAGAAACAAAAAGACAGCACTGAGACAACGTGAGGACCATTAACATCCCTCCTAGGGACAGTCCAAGCACAATGAGTCATGATGGCCTGTCACTGATGTACAGCAGGAGACATAGCAACATATATAGACTTTTGACCAGCTGCACTAATGCACTTGCCCTATGATATTAATTTATGGAAAATTTAAAGTGAACAATTTAACAACAACAAACTCCCCTGAATTTTAAATTATATTTTGAAAATAAATTAATTAATGCAAGAATGCATTAAAATCCATCAAAAGTCACAGTAAAAACTTTTATAATGCAACAAAAGATTTCTCTTCCAAATAAACGCTGTTTACAGATGGTTTTGAACTTTCTATTCAAAGAAGAAATGTAGCCGTGCCAATATTTAGTGGCACAGCCAGGGTTTTAATTTTCCAATGTAATAAATTACTTGTGCTTCATAGTGTGCAGATGAAACGCTGATGAAATAACAAACGCTGTCATTTTATCTTGCGTTCTGAGGCGGATCCCTGATGTTTGGGAACACAATCATCTGAGAAAGTTCTGGAACTGCGACTCCAAAGTTATCCAATCGCATGACCTGTTGCACAAAGTCACACGAGTTGTTTTGTTGCACATCCACGACTTTATTCAGTAATTGTGTTTCCATCATAGTTTATGCACATTTTCTCTCTTTACAAAAAAATTAATAAATAAAAATAAAATATCTGCCTCAATAGAGTGCGTTCATGTTTTATGCGCATTATAAGATTTGATGCTCGTCTTGATATTTCCATCCAGCATTTTTTTTTATGCCATAACATATGCAACATCATTAGTTGGGCTAGTGGGGCTTTACTTACAGTTGTTTACTTACAACTTTAATGACTTAATTTGTAGCTTAAAAGCTTTGAATGTCTACACTGTCTGACCTTGTTACATTTAGCCAAATAAAACTTGTTTTGTCTGCTGAATGCACTGGTAAACCTTGCCCTGATTAGATATTCAAATATTCAAGGTCTAGAACATTCACGTTTAACTTCAAACCTTAACCTTTACTCACTGTATCAATAACACAATACTATCACCATTTTTCAAAACCCAAAGAAAAAAAAGATAGCATATCTGAGACAGCCACTAGTTGCACAGAGACCCAGTAGCCATCTCCAGAGACCAGCGTTTTTCACCAAACAATTGTAAAATATTTTACTCTTTCCATTCTCTATTTCTGTATCGCTCTCATAATCAGACTCTTACTCTTATACTTTCAGGAGACACACTATTCATCGTGTTACGCAAGCAAAAGCTGATTTTCTTGCACTGGTATCATCACATCACAGTTTTGCTCTATTCCTGGTACTCCTACAAGGACATGGTGGCTGGCGGGGGCTGGTTCATGACCATGAACTATCTGGTGCACGCCGTCATGTATTCTTACTACGCTCTTCGGGCCACCGGCTTCAAAATCTCTCGCAAGTTCGCCATGTTCATCACCTTGACGCAGATCACGCAGATGGTGATGGGCTGCGTGGTCAACTACCTGGTGTACTCGTGGATGCAGCAAGGCCAAGAGTGCCCGTCCCACATGCAGAACATTGTGTGGTCTTCCCTCATGTACCTCAGCTACTTTGTGCTCTTCTGCCAGTTCTTCTTCGAAGCCTACATCACCAAGACCAAATCCAACGCAGCCAAGAAAAGCCAATAAGACAAGAAAAGTATTTTTAAAAATCAAATAAGGAGGGGTGGGAAAAAAAATAAATGGACCAATGATTGGTAGTTGATGGATGAGTCTTTACAGTTACAGCTTATGAACTTGCAGAAGAAAGAAGCAAAGACCATGAGGGGCTACTATCAAAGCTTGTGCATACTGTACTATTAACGTATAGAGATAAACCTCCCCACCACTAGGGAAGCTCTTTTGAGCTGAACTGAGAAATCATTATGATTATATCAGTTGAACAAAAAAAAAAAGTGTCTTTATGTAATGTTTATGTGCCCAATACAATTCTCTGTATTTAAAAGAAAAAAAAATGTATAGATTAAAAAAGGGATGCAAAATAAATTAAAACAGAATTAAGGAGAAGTCGAAATGGACTGGGACATTTTGGGGAAAAAAAGGAAATTATATGGATAGAATTAATATTTGTGTGGTTATGTCTAAACATTAAATGTTACCGTTGCATTTTTATTTTTATTGATTAGATAGCTTGTGTACGGCAGTTTTGTACGAAAGCCATGTTAATGGAAGACTGGTAAATGTTGAGCTAAAAATGCCACAGTGTGTTCTGTGTTCTGTGTCGCAGCACCAAAATTCTCTCAGGTCTTAAGAGTTTTCCATTAGATGTTCATATCATTTTAGAAAAAAAAAAGAAAACAAAACAAAAAGGGAAAAATTGTCAAGGTAGTCAAATAGGCCTAAAATGTTAATGCCATTGGATTACTCATACAAAAGCAACCACACAAGTATATATACATATATATATATATATATACAATGAACGGGGAAGGGGAAAAAAGACCAGTGAAGGCCATTTGTGAGGACAATGGGGCCAAATGATCATCAGAACACCTGAGGCCCTTGTGGAGTATGAATCATCGGACCTCTCTGAATCTGCGTTTACTCTGACCCCTGAGAGGCCTGGTCTTCTTCTCATGGCTTAAGGTCATCATTATCACCATCTAGTCCACAGGCAGATGGCATAGAGAGTCTAGCCAAACTAGCCTGTCTAAAGGACCATGAAGTCAAGCATACTTAAACAAAATGTCTATATCACTGTAACAAATCTGAATAATCTCTGTCACTGAATGGTGTCCATTGTGTTCTTGTGCATTTGCACTGTATACATGTAAAGAATTTATAGACGATTTTAACAAAGAGCCAAGAGTGCTGAAATAATCATGTGTCTGCGTTTTTTCATTCGATTTCTCCTTGTTTACCCTGATAGGACTGTGTGAGAGATTCTTTCTGGTACATATTTTGCTCTCAACTCTGCAGGAGGGACATCTGAACTGTTAATCTTGCTGTGAACAGGCTCAGTAACATGCCTGATGGGAGCACTACTGCCTCAGCGACAATGACATAAGACATAAGTTCAGACTGCCCTGGATTCTAAAGCCATACCCTAAGCAGCATGTTATGCGTGTCTACTGGGGTGGGGGGCGGTTAATGTGCGCGAAAGAGTGACAGAAATTATGCCAACAGGCATTTTAAACCTTATGGCAACAGACAGTCTGTTAAAAGCACTATGAAATTGCACTGATCAGAGGTCACTGGCCAGTTGAAATTTGGCACATAGATACGTCACATAATGCCATATTTGACTGGAAATCTTTAGACAACGTAACTTCAGGAGATAAAGTGCAATGAAATACTGCCTGTTATCACTGGATAATATGGATCAAAGTTTGTAGGCATTAGATCTGAAGTCAGTTTGCTGTGTTTTTCACTACTTAAGCTCTAAAAGCTTGTAATTCCAAACAGACCACAAAACCTCATTAGCATTACATTATGCACAGCTATTATACCGAGATGTTCTTTCACTGTTATGCATAACTCCAGATGTCCATGAAATCCCTACCAGCAGGGCAGGGGTAACAGTTCTAATGACTCCACAACAGAAATTTATGGGAGCACTTTTTAGACACACTAACACAATATACATTGGATAAAAGTATATGTTAATACCTTTATTATTTTCTTTGATATAATTGCTTTATGGCATTATAACTCTATTGCATCATTCTTAGAAATGGGTTGGCACACTTACAGGAAGGCTCCAATAAGTCTTAAAATTATAAAATGCTTTAAAAAAAATAACATTAAACATAATGTTACGTATGTTTATCAGAGGTACATATCAGCTTATAAGCTTATAGGAGGGTCTTCAAATATTGTCTCAGACAAAGGGGGGGGGGGGGGGG
>NW_015551111.1:389209-392917 GCF_001515605.1 Sinocyclocheilus anshuiensis
GTTGAGATTTTGGCATTTTAAATGAACATCACAAAAAGCCTAACAAAAATAGCAATCAATAAATCAAAAACATCCATCTTACTACACAAGTCACACCTACAGCATGCCATTTTTTTTTCCAAGAAAACATTTTAAGTCCTAAATAACATTTTAGTGACACAGATACAATGAGGGTATTCTGATCAACTAAGTGTGCTTGAAACAGTGTGCATCAGTGCAGAGGTAGATTTGGAGATGATTTCAACATGCTGAAACTGAATGAAATGGATTTCGTAAATCACTGCTCTTTCTACAGGTGCATCTCAATAAATTAGAATGTCGTGGAAAAGTTCATTTATTTCAGTAATTCAACTCAAATTGTGAAACTCGTGTATTAAATAAATTCAATGCTTCCATACCACCTCAGCAGTGCCACAAACTGATCACCTCCATGCCACGCCGTTTTTTTTTATTGGTCTTATGAAGTATTCTAATTTGTTGAGATAGTGAATTGGTGGGTTTTTGTTAAATGTGAGCCAAAATCATCACAATTAAAAGAACCAAAGACTTAAACTACTTCAGTCTGTGCGCATTGAATTTATTTAATACACGAGTTTCACAATTTGAGTTGAATTACTGAAATAAATTAACTTTTCCACGACATTCTAATTTATTGAGATGCACCTGTACATATTTTGCATGTTCAAGTATGTTCCACGTGAGTGATCAGAAATCAGGTGCCTTTACAGTTTCACTTTCCTGTTAATCCTTGCATACTTATTGCTTCTGAAACAATAAAAACTGGTGAAAAAGTACAACAAAATGTGGCTGACGGGATGAAAGTTCAACACATCACTGGATACATAATAACAAAAAGTATTCAGCAACAAAAAAGAAAATCAAGATATGAAAACGGTTTCATCAGACAGACATAGCCTACATATTTTCTTATGTGATACTCAACCTCATCTATATAATATACAAAATGTTCTCTAAAGTCTAGATATAGTATCACTGTCAACTGAGTTCTCTCAGTTGTGACATCCAGAATATATTTCAGTCTTGTCTTTGCATTACAGTCATGCGTATGGCAATAAACATGATTTGACTCACTCACTGCCCTATGGAGAATGCCACAAAAAGCCTTAGGTCAGATGTGCCATGCTCTGTCTAGCTCAGTTATCATTTTGAAAGGTCAAAGACTCCACAGACTGTGTAGCATGTCAGTCAGCACTAGTACGGATTTAAAATTGTATGCTTCCAGACATTTATGCATAATTATTAATTAACAACTATAAATGAAAATACAAACTCTGCAAAGTAGAAAATGCTTACAGAAACATAAAATAATGTCTAGCTAATCTCATACAATGCATGTATGTTCAGAATGGAATACTAGTCTATTACTCACTGAATGGTGTGCACTTTAAACTGCCTACTACTTATTAAAAATAGTAAGTTGAACTGCAATCTTTATTCCAAAATAAAGTTTTTAAAAGTAGTATTCTACATTGTCACATGGCCATCTTGTTTTTTTTAGTGAGTGGCATCAGTTGGAAATATGTTTTTTTCTGCCTTTTTTTTTTGTTGTTGCATTTTTACAATTGCATTTGGGAGTCTAATTTAAAAACAAAAAGTCCCAGTTGACATTATGTCTAGTCAAATGACATAGGAAATGGTAGGTCATGTTAAACACACTGCATTATGGGATACGTTTCCCATTTCTGTTGTTTTTATTTTTTGGCAAATGTAGCATACATTGCACAACAATATACATACTATATACTACAACAACTGTAAGAATAATAGTAAGAATGATAATTATAATCAACCATATCTCAAATAAAAACGCACCTATATTTGTCCCAATAAAAGGGTATTTCCAATAAATGCAGTCATTCAAATAGATATGTACAAAATACAAGAATGTTCCCCTTAATTTAATTGTAGCTACAGCATAAATGCACAATAAAATATAACAAATATTATACAACTATTAATAACTAAGCCTCACAAAAGCACAAATAATGCTGCATCCATAATGCAATAGTTATCCAATTACCACACTGTAACTTTTAACACAAACATCAACGTCAACATCATCACTATCATATTTAAACATGTTGCGCAAGAAACAAACAAAACATTTGCCAGAAACAGTAGCATCATACAATCTCAATCTCAGGTGCGCATGTCAGTATCAAAAACAAGCCTGGTCAATTTTTTCAACTGCAGTGTGAATCACTTCATTGAAAAACTGGGAGAAAATAATAAGAGCAACAAACACGTGTTTCACAGCCTACCTGTTCCACATGTTCCTCGACGCTCAAAGGACTGTTAACACCTGCAAACGCATGACTCAAGCCACCTCTTGACAAATGCTGTTTAACATCGCCCCCTACTGGACAAGTGATACTCACACAAGCTTTCTCTAATGAGGAGCCACAAATGTATTTCCAAAGTATTTTTCATGGCTGCGCTTTTTTGGTGGATTTAATGGTCGTGGATGCAAGATACAAATGCAGCAAGTGAATCTGTAAGTAGGATACGTTAATGGTGCATATGGACTGCAGTCTATAAGAAAATGCAAGCTTTTAAACAGTTTTTTATTTTACAAATATTGAAAAAAATCATAGTATATCATTTATGGATTTTTGTTGGATTTTTGTGTGTTTATATATTTCCATTGTACACTTACTTATTTCCAATCCCAGGGTGCCCTCAATTATGCTACAGTAACGCAATAAGGGTATTGCCTAGATATTAATTTGACGTCAAAAATTAGTCAAGACTTGATTAAGATGCTGTAACATCATCTTAAATTCAGTTTGGACGGCAATTTCTTCCAGTGGTAAGTGAGTGAAAATAGGAAGTTAATCCTACACTGAAACTGGTTTAATGTATATGTGGGTCAACATGTTTTACATTCAAGTTACATCAAATCAATGTCATGTCGAGTTTTTGTCAGTTTGATTTGCATATTTAACCGGTTTTTGACGTCAAACTGACGTCTTTTCAACATCGATTGCCCACTGGGTTATAAAGTTTGCAAGTCGCAACTTGATATACATAAAACATACTTCTTGTACGCACTATCGAATGCTTTTGTCCCGGAATAAATTAATCATGTCTGAACTGCAATTTTCGCATTTCAACAAATCTGTCAGAAACCGAAAACTTTTGCATAATCCATAATAATCAAAAAATTGCAAAGCACACTTTTAAGTTGGTATAGTGCGTTTGTGATAATAACCTTATTTTTCAAATTACACCTATATACTGCATTAGACACAGGCCCTAAGTGAGCGTAAACACAACATGGCAGCTCACCACAATTCTCTCCGGTCTGTCTGACAGCTCTATTAGGGGACTGACAAGCATCCTCGTTGATAGAACTGAGCCTTAAGCTCATGTGCCTGTGCCCAAATTCATGCATTATCCCTTGCACTAAATCTACTCAAAGCCTAGCAAAGCAGCATGGCTCTGGGCAGGTCACAGGCCACAAGGGCGCTACGCTGACCTGGAGGATCAACAACAAAGCCTTTGAGTGGGCATCTAATGCCTTATTTAGTCTCCTCATCTGTGCACCTTTTGGAATCTCCACAGACCAACTGCTCCCCTGTCTGATGGGAGGGAAAAGGATGGGGAAAAAAGAATGCTGAAAGCGAGACACTGATCCGTTGTCGCAGGCCAATCGCAAACACCTTTGTTCACATACTTTTCCTCTTT
>NW_015551111.1:393908-394273 GCF_001515605.1 Sinocyclocheilus anshuiensis
TTTCCCTCTCTCTCTCTCTCTCTCTCTCGCCGTCTTTTTCTTCCACTCTCAGGTGGATTAGCTCTCTCATCCTTTGATCCCCCCATTTTAATTCCCTGCAGCTGAGAGAGGGAGTGTGGCCAGATTGTTCCAGATCCTAATTCACATTTTGTCAGTTGGAAAAAGCAGGAAAGCATGGCTCTTTCCAGGACATACTGAAATTGTAATTTTGGGAGGGATGGTTCACTCAAGAAATTACCATAACATTGCTGTGTTATGATTATATGGGTCATTCTACAATTTAGGGTACATTTCATGTCCACTAAATATATATATATATATATATATATATTTTTTTTTTACGTTTTCATATTTTATCCATTAGG
>NW_015551111.1:394283-413919 GCF_001515605.1 Sinocyclocheilus anshuiensis
TGAAAATCAATAAATATGTGAGCCAGTGACCACAAAAACAGAGATTAAAAGAGAGAGAGTGTGTGCTAAGTGTGTGGGTTGTTCTTCCCTCCAAACAAAAGGTTAGCTGACAGATAGTTGACCTTTGTCAAGAGGTCAGATGTTGCTGATACTTCTGCTATAGAACAGAAATTATGTTTCATTCATAGATTTTTATTACCTGCATGAAGACGAGCATTGAACCATTACACCAATAAAGCAGCTGCAGCCAATAGAAGAAATCATCACATATAGGCTGACAATCATTTTTAATAGATAAAGATATTCAGCTATAGATTAGGCATTGTATAATCGTCAGCTGAAGGTTGTGTAGTACATGATAAAGATATATATTGGTATACTTGTGGTATGTTTGATAAGCTTTTTCTTTTCACATTTTATATTGTTTTCTATTTAGTGCAAATGAGGCTTGGAACATGATACACGAGGAGCTTCTGATTCTCTTGTTTTATTTTGGGATGTTTACATGTGCATATCTTACAGTTTGGTTATAAATATGTATATCCAACATTACATCAATTACAAGAAAAAAAGAAGTTCAAAAGAAATGAGTGGGAGTGAGAACAAAAGGCATCAGGTCAGATGTTATTCTGTCTGGTCTCATTTATTACATCATCCTTCAGCGTCCTTGTTCTATCCTTTTGGTTGAAAATAGCAGAAGTAAGTTAAAACCTTATAATCCCAGCATATACATTTTCTGTTAGTTAGACAGATATAGACTGACAGATAAAGATATAGCTTGCTGCTTTTATTTTCCCATGACTTCTTAGAATATCTGTAAGACATTTGACTGAGGAGAGGCAGAGAGGAATCTAACCTACTAAACTTTCTTGTTCTTGAATAATTAAAGCATGATTCATTCACTAATCTGAGACCTTACTTCATTTAAATATCGTGTTTCGATATCTGTTTATATCTTTTTGATACCAAATGTTACCTTGTTATCTTATTTGATAATGTTTTGATACCTGAGGTTTTTATAGTTGGTTCATCGTAGGATGTGTTTTATATAGTAATCTCTTTGTGAAACCAATACTGATGTTAGCAGGTCCAGATACGCCACTGAAATGTTATTCTTTACCACCTGAAGCAAAATAGGCCAAGTACATGTTATTTTCTGCTCACAAAGCAGGATGTGTTTCTCGTTTTTCTCTTCACCACCTCAAACCAACATTGCTCCATTATTAAAACAATGACAGTTTTCTCATAACTATAATACAAATTTCAATATATGTTCCTACTCAATATGCTCTGCATCTCAATAACAAAAAAAGTATCTTTACTATTTACAGAGCTATGGATTCAATGTCTCAAAAGTGACAAAAAACAGCAACCTTAAAAGCAGAAAAACAAGACTCTCTTTAGATGACCTACATGATCTCATTCTATAGCTCTTATGTATTGCATAAAACCATTTGAGGGATGTGCAATGGTTTTACAACTCTTACTTCAACAAATAGTGACCAGGTAGCGACCTACTTTTTTATGAAATCTGTTGACAAAAAACTGATGCAACTTGAATGTGAAATCTTGTTCAAATAACCTCATCTTCTATGTACTCAGTCATTTGGCTGTACTGTAAAACTGAATGGCAATGACTTTAACATTGAACTTATTCACATAATCAGTTCATGAGTCAGTCTGGAATGAAGACTTTAGTCTGGTGAATCACTGGAGTGTTGCCTGAAAGGTCTTCTAAGGAGATGAGATTATCAGTGGTCTTCTCTGTAACCAGCAATGTGTGCATATCGCAGGATACAGAACAGTTGGCAACATCCTGAGTCTGTAGCTTTCCAGCCTCTTCTAAAGTAAAACTGTCTCCTAGTTAACACACACACACACACAATATATATATATATATATATATATATATATATATATAAGAACACAGAAAGTTTATGGGTCAATGACATGACAATTTCGTTGTCAGGATCTATTAATGTATTCAAAATTTTTGTTTGATCATTTTTGGGGTAATTAAGTAAAAAAAAATAAATCAGATATCTGTCCTGATATCATAATGAAAGAAGTAGTTTGGCATAATCTTCATTATTACTTTTAGGGAAAAAAAATTAAAACCCCTTTTTACACAAAATTAGTAATATGGTTCAACCAACATGCAGGAAAAAAAAAAACAGGAATTGAAAATAATTAATAATTCATGATATAAAGAGAAAAAGAGAAAAAAATCCTTAAAAATATAATATTTGTCCTGTCTGAATAAAGGGAAAACTGTCTATATTCCGCCTATTTATATTATGTATTCCTGATTTCTAAGATTATTTTAAAACAACTGAACAACTAAAACAAATATTTGTTCTAAATTATGAGAGAAGGTAGGAAAGGAGATTCTTACTGGTGCCTGAAGAGCATGACGGGCATAGTGTTGTTCTGGGACACCCCACAACATGAAGGACCTTTTCAACACCGCAGGGAGAAGTATCCAAAACCACATAGACCTGCATACACACAATGTGAAAATATACAGTACTGTCCAAAAAAAAAGTAACTTACAGAGAAGTCCAAAGCTCATTAGGAACATCTTACCTGTGGAGTGGCTGTTGTTGACTCAGTGATACTGTCCCCACTCATGCTTATGGCACCCACATCATCCTCTGAGGGACATGTTCCAAAATGTCTTTTAGACCTGATAAACAGCAAAACATTCATATATTTATGACTGGGGCTGTTCATAATATACGTTAAAATCAATGAATGAAAATAAACCTATTAAGCAAGTTTTAATGTCAGTTTTACCAATGTAAAGCTTGACATATGATGTATCGTTTCATTTAATTTATTGTTTTATGGAGACTACGCTTGTGACACTGTCTGCTTTAGTTATGAAGTCTGCAGATTCAATGACCTTTGAATACATCTCTTTTGTTAGTTTTTTTCTGAAAGGCTAAATGTCAGATTCATTGAACTGGCTTGTATGAAATGTACTACAGTCACACAACACTCATATCTATGTAAATAGTAATCTGAGGCGTTTAGATTTTTTCCGTTCATGGATTGGCACCCTGCTAACTGACACCGAGGGCAAAACCAATCTCTGGATCCTGTTGAGTGAGAATGAAATATGGAGACCTGCAGTGAGACGTGAAGGTATGATAAGTAGCATTATTATGTGTATTGGATATGTGAGTCTCAACCCTACACCTGGGGCAATAATGGGCTTTGGGATAAACCAAACCAGTATTGTGTTTGTGTGTATGTGTGTGAGAGTTAAAGTGTGTGTTAAGTTGATATAGACAGAAAAAATGAAGAAAAATAAAATTGAAACACGAGTAACCAAGTGAAAAACGCAATTTTAGACGGAAAAATTGCCACCCATGGAGTTTTTAAATAAGGTTATAGATCACTGGGTCCATTTTGGGGTTTAGGAATTACCTATTTTGATATGTAATTGCTGTAGTACAAGCTAAACCAAGCATGTAATTGAAAGCGTGCGACTGCTGCATTGAGGTGCAGGGGCCAGGGGAACCCAAGATAAGTATGCTGCTTTAGGAGTATAACAAAGCACCACACCACAGCTCAATGTCACTAAACCCACTAAACACAGGGCGAGGATTTACTTAACCAGGGTGAGGAAAATATCACCCAGCTGTTTTGATGTGTGCATGTATGCATTAAAGTCTTCTGACATATGCTCAAGGGGATGAAATCATCTTTAAATCTTTCACTGGCCTTGGCTCCAGCCTCCTCTCCTAATAAAAATGTAATGCCGCTTTTACACGCTGTTCACCCGGTAAAGCAGGGAAATTAACCCAGACCGGCAGCAATCGAACCATTAGAGGTCAGTCTCTATTTTTGTCTTGTTTCTTGAATCCACTACAAATCGGAGGCATTAAGACAAATTGTGGCAGATGCTCTGGTTTTGTACTTTTTTCAGTTTGATTTTGATTTCAGTTGACCATGAGACACTACGGCAGGGTTGTGGAAAATTTTGAAGTGAAGAACTGGCCCCTTTTCAAATCTCAATTTGAACTGAATTGGCAAACACCCACAGAAAGGTAATTTGGAATTGATATGACAGGATGAAGAATTTACTGAATTGCAAATCAAAGAAATGTAACACGTGATGCATTCTGGGAAACGAAGTGTTCATCTTAATTAATTTAATGTGCTAAACAACGTAAATTAAACAAATTTTAATATGGGGCATTCCAAACATTTCTATCTATCTATCTATCTATCTATCTATCTATCTATCTATCTATCTATCTATCTGTCTATCTATCTGTCTTCTGTCTTCTTTGTCCAAAGTCCTATAAATATTAAACCTTAAAAGCATTTTTACATTACATACATTTTTTTTACATTTTTATTCAAAACATTCAAACAAGTCTTTGTCAAGCCAACACTGAAATTATTTCTTGACAATCTTTTAGCTGTTCTAGTTATAAATCACAGTTATATGAGTTACTTGTTATAATTCAATTCTGCATCCTGTTTGCAACCTCAAATCAACTTTCATTCAAAATTAAGAACTGAAATTTTGACAATGAATTCAATTTTTGAGGCGTCCACATACTTTTGGTCATGTAGTGTAGATATTATTACATAAAGTAATAATAATTTAGATGATTTACTCTTTGAAGATCCATTACCTCCATGCCTCCAGAATAACAGAAAGTTATTAAGTGTGCTACTAAAGTGCATCTCTGACCCCGGCTAGCTTTGCCTATCACTCTCACCCGTAGTGGTAGGTGATGCAGGCAGCGATGGAGAGAAGGGCGATGAGGAGCACAATACACATTGCTATAGCCATATTCTTTCTCTTCTCCTCTTCAGCCTGCTGCAAATCCCACCATTCAAGATCACTGAACTGGCAGCGCTCCCCCATGTAACCTAACACACAGCTGCAACACAAACACACACACAACGAGCATCATTAAATGCATTATTCATTATTTCTGTCAGTGAACAGAGAATGGAATATTAGAATAAAATGGTCTATTGAATATGCTTAACATGTGTCCTTTTTGTCAATGGCAAACGTTCAGTAAAAAGCTAAATGATTTTTAGTACAAGACTGCCATCTACTGCTCATTAACTAAAGCCTCATTTTAAAAATCAGTTTATGTTTGAAGCTGGAAGGAAATTGTGGAATATGCAAAAACAGGGGTTATGAGAATCATAAAAATCAGGTTAAAGCTTGTACAAAAAGCTATATAAGCAAACACTTGCTTGCAGGCATAAGACTCCATCTCAGGGAAATAGAAGCACACTCCGTCATACAGACAGTATGAGTCATGTGTAGAGGGGCAGCTCTGCACAGCATTATTGTGTTGCCATGGCGATGTGACATCAAGTGGACTTCCTGTACTTGGCCAAGAGGAGGCGCTCTTAAACTCCTCTGCAACAAGAAACAAAGCATGAAAATGAGGTCACTATATGTTGCATCATACATTTCTGTTAAAGGCACAATATGTAATTTTCGCCGTTAGAGGGTGCGTATTCAAAATAAACAAATAGACAAAGGCGTAGTTTGATGACACGGTGACTGAGTTTGGAATCATGGGAGTTGTCGTCTTCATCCCCACAGCCGATGCAATCCGACGGGACTCAGGCAGAAATCATGTTCTAGGATGAGCTAATGATGTATTAACATAGTAGAATGAAGCAGGGTGAGGCTGAAAGCCGTCGAAGCGAAAACTTGAAATCGCATCATATGACCCCTTTAAAACGCACAACATATTAAAGCGTCTTTGGTGTTTCCATATCCGGAAATCGAGGGGCTATGACGTCATTGGCAGGCGACACAATGACACTATGGACACGGTCCGTGTCACTAGTTAAAATTGCTTATTTCTCTGGATTTAAACATTCTTCGAAACATTTGGGATAATGTAAGTACACAAGTCAGCAAAATATATAACACTGTTCTAGTGGTTTTTGGATATTTTAATAAAAAAATCTTACATATTGTGCCTTTAAATGTCAGTGATTTACCCTTTTGCACAAACTCAGATTAGCAGGTCCTATTAAGTAACTGGTCATGGTCTCAAGCCATGGCACATTATACACAATAAGCACATAGACAACTGCACAGTACATGGTTTTGAGAAGGTACTGTTTCAGTTAAAACATTAAAAAGGTGAATCTTACCATGACAGATGAATCCTGTGCCTGTGAACCCAGGTCGACATCTGCACTGATATTTTCCTACTGCATTCAAACAGTCAGCGTTTACATCGCAGCCATGCATATCTAATTGACACTCATCTATATCTGTAAAAATACACGTGCATGCGCACACACACACACACACACATAAAGAAGTCTGTTTTTGGGGAAGTATATATGATGTACGCTTTTTAATGTTTTTGTAATAAGTCTCATATATGTGATGTACGATTTTTTTTATGTTTTTGAAAGAAGTACTTGATCAGTAATACTTAATATTGTGAAATACTATTACAATTTCAACAACTACTTTCTATTTTAATAGAAGTAATATTAATATTTTAATTATTATTATTTATTTATGTAAATAAATCTATTAGTTTTGTGTGTTACATGATCCTTCAGAAATCTTTCTATACTGATCTGATGCTCAATAAACATTTCTTATTATTATCAATGCTGAAAGCAGTTTTGCTGCTTAAGATTTTTGTGGGAACCATGATAAAGTTTTTCTGGATTCTTTGATGAACATCGAGTTCAGATGAATAGTATTCATTTGAAATAAATATTTTAAATGTCTTTACTGTCACTTTTTATAAATGTAATGCATCCTTGCTGAATAAAAGTATTTTTTTTAAACATCTTAATGTCCCTAAACATTGCAGTAGTGCATATCATATAAATTTATATTCCTATAACTGATATTCAGACTAATGCGAACACTGCTTTTATATAGCAGTTCAGTAAACAAGTTAATATTAAGTAATTTACACAGTATTGCCAATTAATTTTGTGTAGTTTTGCAGCATCAAACAAAATAGTTGCAAACAAATCAAAAGCAGAATGAAGCATTACAAGTCACTGTAGTGACGTTACTGAATGAATCAATGTTTTTGAAAAAATTATATATATAAATGTGCGTTTTGTCATACCCATACAGTAGAGACCATCTCCACTGAATCCAGTCTTGCATTGGCAGAAATATCCACCCGCTGTGTTCACACACTCAGCCTCAGATATACTACAATCTGCCAGGCCTGCTTTGCATTCATCAACGTCTGTGCAAACACACACACATATTGTCAATAGTGTATGTCATCATGTAAACAAACCCAAATTTACATAAAGACTGATCAATACATCCAATAACAGACGCATACTGCACCCACACACACATCAATATCTATACACTCAAATTCAGTTTCACACATACATCGCAAACCAGCTGCTTCAGTCTATACTAAATCAAAATTATCTGACTTGTAGCGCAAACATACACAGACTTCCACACACTTACCCACACACAGCTCCCCATCTCCAGCAAAACCTCTCACACACTGACACACGGCTCGGCCTTCCTTCTGCATACACTGAGCGTTCACATCACATCTGACAGAGTAGCAGTCATTCTGGTCTAAATGAGATCACATCATTCTCGTGTTATCCAAGTTAGCTCTGGAATACTTGATTCTGGCTGGTCAATTACAATATTCCGTGTTCAGAAAAATTGGATGAAAATGAGACATAAATATTGTCTATGATGAATGTGATTTTTGCTGATATATATATTTTTTTTATACCTGAAACCATCCTCTCTGTGTAAAGCATGACCAGTGGTGTGCTCTCATCATTCAGTGTTTTATTTCTCAAACGATCACTTGATTCACCACCATCTGTTTCTGAGTGGTGAAATACAGCTATTTTTTAACATATGCAAAGAGTCAAATTGCTTTAATGGTTTAATGTGACTTTCTAGGACAAGCGTTCTTTCCATTGTTTAATTCTATTCTCATTATACTGACCAGGGAATGATGTATTAATTGCCAGACAGTCTTTTCCATTAGCTGAAAGAACGTGCTTTGAGTGACATGAGCAATGAACCAATCCCAGTCTGCTCTCACACACTTGGGCACATCCTCCGTTTTCATGAAGACAAACATCCGCTCCTAGGAGACAGAAAACAAGCATTGCATTGCAGTCAGATTATTCCTGTTATGCAGTATGTCCTACTATATTGAATTAAATCATAAATTCTTTTAAAGATGGAAATCATATAGTTCATTTTATTTTTCACAGTTTAGTGAAAATAGGGTGAATTTTAAATAATATCGCTACTTTGGTTTGAGCAGATGTTGCCATTCTTGTCATTGTCAAACTTACAATTTTTCATGTTAGAAGTAAGAGTTAAGAAATATTCCAGATGCGACTTTATTTTTATATGTTTTTATTGTGTAAATAATGAAGTTATAATTAATGAAGTTAACATTTCTGAGCGTAACCAGAGCATAGAAATACACTACTGTTCAAAAGTTTAGGGTCAGTAAGATTTTTTTCAATAAATTACATTAAATTGATGCATTTACATTAACTGGCGCATTGATAAAAAGTGACAGCAAAGACATTTATGTTACAGAATATTTCTTTTTCAAATAAATACCGTTCTTTTGAACTTTCTATTCATCAAAGAATTCTGCAAAAAGTATCAGAGTTTCCACAAAAAATATTAAGCAGCACAACTGCTTTCAATATTGATAATACCAAGAAAAGTGTCTTGAGTAAATCAGCATATTATAATGACTTCTGAAGGTTGAAAATTCAGAATAAATTACATTTTAAAATATACTAAAATAGAAAACAGTTCTTTTAAATTGTAATAGAATTTCACAATATTACTGTTTTATTGCATTTTTCAAATAATTGTTCAAATTGATCAATTGCCTTGCTGAGCATAAAAGGCTTTCAAAAACATTTAAATATAAAACTATAAAGCAACAACCTCCATTTTCTTATGCCCTTTTACACATGATTACAAATAATGGTAAAACCCAAAGCAGATATGCTATTAATGAGAACAAGCATTCATACCTGTTTTGGCGAGAGGATGAACAGCAACCAGAGCAGCTGGTTGGACAGAGATGTCAGTGAGACGCTCAGGGTTTCGTCCAGTTCTCATGTCTAGCCGGTAGAGCAGGTGACCGTCCCAGTCACTGACCCAAAGCACGTTCTCAAACACTGCAACATCAAATGGGCGACCTGAACCAAAGCAAAAACAGAAAAACATATTACAAACAGCAAAACATGTTGTCTACAGGGAGGTTTTTCATAAACCAGCATAAACATTATTGCCACATAGCGTAGTTTGTGCTCATTTCCATGCATAGTATATACAGTATTTGTTTGTGTAGTGAAGGTGTGTGTTTTTGGCAGAGGAGCCTCACCTACTTGGTTCTTGCTTAGCATATGGCGATCAGAACCATCCAGGTTGGCTGACTCAATCACACCTCTGCTCAGGTCACACCAGTACAGACGCTGGGAGCCGGGATCAACTGCTAGTCCACTAGGAGACACCAGACCGGTGCTGACCACAACTTCACGCATGTCTCTGTTCAGACCTGAGCGCTCCACTGCAGGACGACTACCCATGTCTGTCCAATATACCTTCCTCCAGACACACAGATGAGACGTTAATGCATGATTACATGTCAAAATCCATGTTAGAGCTGCTTGCTTTGGAATGACGTGAGGGTGATTATAAAATGTCATTTTTGCTGAACTCTCCCTCATAAAAAAGGTATTCATAAAAAAATGGCTGTGTTCACCATACAATTCAGTTTACATGATGTAGATGAAGATAAACTGCAGAGAAGAAAATTAACATGCAGTTTCAAATGTCTTACTGTGCCTGAGGATGTAGGGCAATGCCTCTGGGTTTCTGGATGTCTTTATCTATAAAGATCTCCCTGTCAAGGCCATTTAAATCGCTGCGGGAAATAGAAGATAATCTGAAAAACAGAATGATAAAGTCAGTTGAGGAAATAGGTATTCATTTGAGGAAGCATGTTTGTATTTGTCTGTATCCTACCCTCTATCAGTCCAGTACAGCTTGCGATGGACCCAGTCCACAGCCAGACCCTCGGGTGAGTCGAGTCCAGTGGAGAACAGCATCTCTCTGAAACCTCCATCCAGCGAAGCCCTCTCAATACGCTTCAGGCCTTTATCTGCAAAATACACCTGAACAAAGAAACAACAAGCCCAAGTGACTACTTTTATATGACACTGCATGGAAAAATAAAACAATTAAGTAAATATCAGAGAAAAATGTTTAAATAAATACATTTAAATGTAAAGACTGAAATGTAAAGAATACAGAAAATAGAAATGTGTCCTCTTGCATTTAAATTCTGTGGCCACTAGAGCAGTAATGCAGTAAATGCATTTTTTAAACATTATCAACAGGAGCCCCTGAACTCCATTCCTGTTTCCTTACATCATCTGGCATTTACATCTTATGTCCACTAGAGGGCAGTTGTAAACACATCATAACTGTAGTGGGAATCTTCAGACGTGTGTGATCTTTTACCTGTTTCTGCACTGGATCGTAGTCCACAGCTATGATACTGCCTCTCGGTTCCTCCAGAAGTGTTTTGCTCTTTTTGCCATCTGTGTTAATCTGTCTTATATCCACTATATTGGCAAACAACAGGTACATTGGAGGTCCTGCTTGAAATAAAGCAAAGAGATTACAGAAGATTTCAGATGTACGCACGAGGTCATTGGAAGCAAATGCACTTAAATACTGATTAACTACATGCTTAACCCAATAATTCTAGGAGACAAGATTTGGGAGACAGACAGGCACCATGGCAGAATGTAGAATATAAAAAAGTTTGTAGGCCTTGCCTGGGGCAGCACAATGTCTTCCATCAGGATGGAGTTGGTATCCAGGCTGGCACTCACACACCCACCTACCTGGATATAAAGTCACACACATCTGACTGCAGCCCCCTCGATCTGCAGACAAACAGCCTGAAGCATAGAGACAATGGTGAAGAAAACAGTTACACAGGCATAAATGCATACATAATAAGGCTTTTCATGTATTTTGATTCACAAAAACACACACCTGTGCACGAGCGGCCGTCAGGATTTAGTACAGATCCCTCTGGACACACACACACATCTCCTTCCGCAGTGTGTACACATGCATGATCACAAACTGTACCATTCTCCACACATGGTTTAGTCTCTGTAGACAAAGGTAAGCAGGCCAGTTAAAATTCTGCTATTTACAACAATGTATTACTACAACAAAATTCATTCATTCATTTATGAAATTAATTCATTCATTTTATTGACTTTATTGCGTGTGTGTGTGTGTGTGTGTGTGTGTGTGTGTGTGTGTGTACACAAATTTTTTAAACATTTTTGTTAGTTCTTTTGTATTTTTTAAAATAAAATGTAATAATATAATTACATTGTCCAAAATATATTTTAAAATACATTTTGCATTTACCCAAAAAGTATTTTAAGACTAGTAATGTTTTTTTTTTTTACCCCTTTTGTAATATTTTGGAATCTGAAGATTTGAAGAAAAATATATTTTAAATTGGAATAATATAAATCGAGTGAAATCTCACAAGCACAAATTTCTTTATATTTTCCTACAATGCGTGTGGAATCAGTAGAGTGAAATTAAGCCCAAACAGAAACAATGGTACTAGAAGGTTTACTGGTTATCATTCTGCTGGGTTCGTCATTTCTCACCGGAACTCCACTCTCTTGTAAACGCGTGTTAGCAGTTAGCGGAAGCTAGAGATTACGGTTTATAAAGTTTTAAATATGGATATTTTTTCTTACACAAACGCATTGCTTTTCTTCAGAAGGCCCGTATTAACCCGCTGGAGCCGTATGGAGTGCTTTTTATGATGGATGGATGGATGCACTTTTTAGGCTTCAAAATCTTAAACCTCATTTCCTGCTATAAAGCTTGGAAGAGCCGGGACATTTTTTAATATAACTCTGATTGTATTCGTCTGAAAGAAGAAAGTCATATACACCTAGGATGGCTTGAGGGTGAGTAAATCATGGGGTAATTTTCATTTTTGGGTAAATTATCCCTTCAATATAATTTGAAGGGGATAAAGAAGTTAATTTAGAAATTGCACTTACTGTTTTACACACTAGAGCCCCAAACATAATAACAATTACGCCAATCTCAATAGTGTGAGGGTTTAAAATGACCAGTTCACAACCCTGACATTTTAATTCCATTGGCACTTCAAATATTGTCCTCAAACCAAGCATTAAAGCGTGGTCATTTGGGGAAATGGAATGACGTGTCGTTGGCCGAACAGTCTGCTGCAGGATGACGAGACAACACAAACAAGTCTAAAGTCTAAAGCTTATGGCCTCAATCTTTCATTTGCAAAACACCTGTCCTCAGATGATCAATTCTCACCTCAATGTTTTCATGAACACTTCTCTGAACCAACAGACCTTATGGATATTTTTTCTTACACAAACGCATTGCTTTTCTTCAGAAGGCCCGTATTAACCCGCTGGAGCCGTATGGAGTGCTTTTTATGATGGATGGATGGATGCACTTTTTAGGCTTCAAAATCTTAAACCTCATTTCCTGCTATAAAGCTTGGAAGAGCCGGGACATTTTTTAATATAACTCTGATTGTATTCGTCTGAAAGAAGAAAGTCATATACACCTAGGATGGCTTGAGGGTGAGTAAATCATGGGGTAATTTTCATTTTTGGGTAAATTATCCCTTCAATATAATTTGAAGGGGATAAAGAAGTTAATTTAGAAATTGCACTTACTGTTTTACACACTAGAGCCCCAAACATAATAACAATTACGCCAATCTCAATAGTGTGAGGGTTTAAAATGACCAGTTCACAACCCTGACATTTTAATTCCATTGGCACTTCAAATATTGTCCTCAAACCAAGCATTAAAGCGTGGTCATTTGGGGAAATGGAATGACGTGTCGTTGGCCGAACAGTCTGCTGCAGGATGACGAGACAACACAAACAAGTCTAAAGTCTAAAGCTTATGGCCTCAATCTTTCATTTGCAAAACACCTGTCCTCAGATGATCAATTCTCACCTCAATGTTTTCATGAACACTTCTCTGAACCAACAGACCTTGTGGCACTGTGCCTATCAGACAGTCCTTATTCTGACACCTAATAATCCCAAATCCAATCATCCTATATTTGCAAAACTCCAGTCCTGAAATTAATTAACAATGTCTGGACGATTTTGTTTTATTCAGTCTCACAATGCATATATATAAAAACAATGCCTCCAGTTACATTAAATAATTACACTAGTCAAGGCCGTTTTAAGGCATAGGCAAACTAGGGCGCCAGGGGGCGCCAATGAGCGCATATCTGGCATTACATTTTAGCAGGGGTCTGTGTAAAGCAGGGGTCTCCAAACTCTGTCCTGGAGGGCCGGTGTCCTGTAAAGTTTAGCTCCAACCCTAATTAAACACACTTGTACCAGCAAATTAAGGTCTTACTAGGCATACTAGAAACTTCCAGGCAGGTGTGTTGAGGCAAGTTGGAGCTAAACTCTGCAGGACTCCGGCCCTCCAGGACCGAGTTTGGAGACCCCTGATGTAAAGGGTGTCACGGCCGCCCTGAAATATGATTGCCTCCCCACTGGTTCCCCCAACATCATTGGGCTAGAGTTCTGTCAATCTGACGAGTCCTATTTGCCGTTGGATCAGAGTACTGTCAGTTACTGTCTGACTGTTGCATGTAAAGTTTGCATTTGGAGCGCTCAACAAAAAAAACAGGCAGCCTATAGAAAAAAGTGCACAAATCTGTATTTTGTTAGGGGAGTATTTGTGGCAGTCGAGAAATCACTGTGAAATGGACAGATAGTGTAATATTGCTTGGTGTGCATTGTAGAGGGCAAAATATAACTGCACGGCGTTTCAAGATGAAATGAGTGTGCAGTTATATTTTGACCCTATAAAACTTTCTTCTTTTACTTGCACCTCCAAAAGGTGTGCCTTTTTGCGCCAATGCATTGTTAAAGGATCAGTGCGTTTTGTTATTGTCCCATATAAAATTTTACGGCCAGTTTTAAAAATGGTATAATAAAATGTGCTAATTCACAACAATAATAGGTCTACATCCTTTATTAAACCACTTTGTCGAATTAACGTATCTTTATGGGTGGTGTCGAAATGCTGAATCGATTCATTCTATTCTAATTACTGCTTATGCGAGCAGTAACATACACACAGGCTGAATCCGAAATCGCCCTTGTACCCTCACTCACTATTCCCCAAATTAGGCCACTAATACAGTTCACTTGAAGGAGTAAATGAAAACGAGTGAGTGAATTCGAACACTGAGTGCACCGGAAGGGCTGCCACTTTTGCATAGTTTGAAACTGGCAAACTGGCAGCCCCAGTAGTAAGATGAAAGGATTTATCTTGAACTCTGTCATGGAAATTATGCGTAAACACTAACTAAACAATTTAACTAAACAGAGGGCAGGTCGCATTATTTAAAGGGAAAGTTCACTCGTCAATGAGTAACAAAGACTGCACTAAATCAGTATTTACTCTTATTATTTTCGTGTGACTGATCAAGCTTTGACACATAGTTTGTGGTAAAAAAAATAAAAAAAGGTTTTATATAGGTTTGACAGAAAAAATTATGCAAAAACTAGCGCTTGAAATCAACGAAATCAAAAAAACATCTAAACAAAAATAGACAAAGAAAAAAATAGTAATAGATTTTTAAACATGTATCCAAATGCAAAATGTAATAATTATGTAGTTATGTCTAAGAACAATTTCTTAGCAACTAGGGATTGCGCAAAAAATTATTTTATATAGGTTATTAATGTAATTACTGGTATTAATTTTAATCCTTATTAACAAATATATATAATTATAATTTGGAAATGTATCGGTATGTACATATATATGTATGTACATCAATAAGGATTTCGTCAAAATGGTTAGAAATGGCCCTGACACCTGTTAAAACACATATACATATAGATTTATATCCCCAGAACTCAAAAAAAAAAAAAAAAACTTTCAAAACATTAAAAACTTGAATGCACTTTTATTCTAATTATTCACAATAAATAAAAATCTATTCCATAAATTATATTCTTTAATTGTCATGTTCCCATCACTAATTATTCTGAGTGTCAGAAAACATGACAACAATCTTGACTGCAGGTGCAGGTGAGTGTCCGCAGGTGTGAGAACTGTACTGAGGGTTAATCTCGCTGTTGATTTGCTCTTGACCTGCTTAGCCAGGCAAAGCTGCTGACTAAATATGTTCCTTATTACTGATGTCACCTCATTATCTTATCGCACTGTGCTGTCCGGCTCTGCCTCGATGCACTATTAGAGCACAAACAATTGAGTCTAGAGATGCTCTCTGTGTCTTTCCAGTCCTTTTTCTTTAAAAATTCTTCTTGCGCTCTGTCCCTGACCCATCACTTCCAGCTCATTGATATGTATGCTACTAGAGCCAGTGTTTCATAATCCATCCCCTATTCTCCAGTCATACCTTGGCAGGTCTTCAAATCGGACAGTAACAGGTAACCCTTAGGGCAGGTGCAGAAGTATGAGCCCGGAACATTCTCACATCCCAGTGAGCAGCCATGATTCCACAGGGCACATTCGTTGATATCTACAAGAGAAGAGAAGAGAAGATTTTGAGAGAGGAATAAGAAAGTTGTGAATTTCTACACTAATGCTATTATGTATCTTAGATGTTCCTGTGTTTCACAAGGGAAATAGAGGCTGTACCTTCACAGTAATTGCCTTGTTTACTGAGGGAAAAGCCATCCCTGCATCGGCACAGACCAGTGTCACTGTGACTGGAACAAACTTTCACACACTCTCCTGTGTGTCGATTGCAGCCTGCATAAGAACAAACAGTATCTCCTTCCAAGCACAAACCACTAATATGTAATAAATCTGCTCTCTGTGTGACGTTTAGGATTATTGTAAGAACTAACGATCAGTTTTGGAGGTAACACAGTACAAGCAATGCGAGTTAGGTAATAATATTACTTCAAGTAACTATAATGTAATGCATTACTTTTAAATTTACAAGAAAGAGTTAGTAAGAGTTAGTAAGAGAGTTACTTTTTCAAATAAAACACGTTACTTTGTTTTCCCATTTATTCACTGACACCTCTCCTGTCTCTGTGTTGAGAGAAATTGAGAGTGAGGTGCAGAGGCAGAGGCACTTCCTTCAGCCTGAGGTTTATCAATTTCCTTTTGGCTGTGAAAGGGCTTTTACAGCTGCCACAAATATAACTTTTGGGGTTTTTGTTATTAAAAATAAATATGCAAGCCCAGCTCAGGTGACAAAAAGCAAAGCAAAAGTAACACAATGCATTACTTTCCATAGAAAGTAACTAAGTAATGCAATTAGTTACTTTTTTTATAGAGTAACACAATATTGTAAAAAATTACTTTTGAAAGTAACTTTCCCCAACACTATTTACAACCACCCAGTTTGACACAGTTTATGATTATAGATAGAAGAGTGGAGTAATTGGAACATTGGAATAATTGTTACAAATAATTATAATAATTATTCAACTATGTTTTGGTTAGATATTTTGAAAGCAAATACACCAGCATTTTATAAAACAATTAAGATTATGTGAAATCATTGAATTTTTCATTACCAACCTGGAGTGAATGGAGTTGGAATTTCCATTACTGGCTGATTGATGGGATGTACCACTTTGACATCAGCAGGGGGGTGTGGCATCCTTTTGGAATTGACATTCTCCCCTTGGCCCCCTGTGTACTTGTTTACTCGTGTTATTCTTTTTGACTTAGAGTCCGTTAGGTAGACATAATCAAGGAAAATCGTCATTCTCAGAGACTGTGATCTAGAAGTAAGGCAGGGAGGACATATTAATAATTTTTTTACTATAAAAGTGTAATATATGGAACATGAATTACAGTTTTTAATGTATGAATATAAACTAGGGAGGAATAATATATCGCCATTGGATATTTAAATAAACATGCTCATAACCTCTATTACCTCTTCTGTTTTTACATTAAGATTTAGATTGTCATAATTGAACAGTCACTTAAATTATTTATTACATGGATGACTGACTTAACACATTCTGAATTAAAATATTTGGCATAATGACTACAAAAATTTCCTAAATAGATGTGCTAGTTTCTTGTACCTCACTACTAACATCACTTTGTGCTTAAATAAATAATATATATATATATATATATATATAGATATAGATATATCTCAAATCAACATGTCATGTTCTATTCTATATATGAAATAAGGGAGATAATGTACTGGCAGCTAGTCAATATCACAAAATAATCCCTGAAGATTGATAATGACCAGCTGACTGTACATTAAAGAGCTACAGTACTTACTAAATAAATATATAAATGAACATGAATCCCTTACATAAAGAATGGATCTCATTTTTACCTCAAGGGCTGATTAAAGACGTTAATAATGTTGCCATCATAGTTGCAGGACCCCATGGCAGTGTTCCCTCCTAGGCCCTGCTCCTGTCCCGGTGGTCTATAGCCAGAACCTTCAGTCTGTCTGCACCTTTCAGGACTGTTGCCCTCTTCCCACCTGTCATGTCTGAACGCTGGATGCTGGGAGTCAAGACATCTGACAGCCAGAAAATATACCTAGAAAAATGTTGTGATAGCATTCTCATTCTTATACATCTCCATACACATATTACATCTCTGTAACCTTCAACTTCAACATAATCTCCAACATCGTAAAGGATTCAAATAAATGAATTCAGATTATATGTCTTTGTGAAACAATGTCATCAATATAAATTCATTACAGTTTTTAATATTGAAATATACAGTATATTGGGAAGTCACCAAAATATAACTACAATGTCAGTTATGGGCTGAATCATTTATTTAATTTTAATGATTAATTAGAGTCAAAATTTTACTGTTATTTATTTATTTAGCCAAAACAGTATAGAATTTTAATATAAGCCCTTTTCATTTACTCTATATAGCATTTTTAAATTTTAATGCAAACGTTATTAATTCTGAATCAATATAAATGTTAATTGGAATACAACTGAAAATATTTTTCTTTTCAGTTCCCCCAATGAATACCTGTTGATATATTTGTATTGGTTGCTTGATTATCTCTTCACAGACCAGTCCTTTAACAGAAAGGTGAGGCCAGTGTGCTGTTTGAGACCCTCTGTTAGATCTGCACCTATGTGCTAGCCATGTTCCTGTCTGAATGTGACTGTCTGAATGCTCCAGCATTTAAAGCTAGCAAGCAAACTAGGATTTGAGCAACACAGTCCTGAGAAAAACTGTGTAAATGACCAAGCTTTCAGTCATCCTCATTCTCCCCTACAGTCAACAAGCACACTGCTGAAAGAACAGAGTAAAAAATGTAAAACATGTTGTTGCGGGTAACAGCTATGACCTATTGCTCCACAAACCACGCTAACATCTTCTTATTTATTGCCATTGAAGTTTTTGCCCTTTTATGTAGGTCTATGCATTACTTATTTGTATTTTTCAATTACAAATAAAAATATATTTGTTTAAAATGTTCTTTATTGCTTTGTTCACTGTCATTGTGCATTTCATTTGATTTTTTTTAGAGATCAACCAAAAATATTTAAATTATGCCAGTTTTGATAAAGTCTTGCTTTTTTCCTTTCCCTGAACGACTGCATAGTTGTTCTCATTTTCACCTCTCATTTGGATCAACAACAATACTTCTTGGCTGAGACAGGTCTCTTAGGACAATCTTTTCGTTTCTCCCATCTGTGTCCATTCTCTGTATCGTCCCTTTTTCCGCAATGCTCCAGAGAACTGTGTTTTCAATCCAGTCCACAGCTAGACCCGTGATTCCTTTCACTGATGAGAGAAGCTTCTGAAAGAATGAAACAAACCTGCTTTAAGAGGCTTGGAACAGGCTTCAAACAATCACTGATGGCATTTAAAATGAAAATAATGTATAAAATAAAATCAATGAGGCCTCAGCAATACCTGTCTGCGTGTTCCATCAAGTCCTGCCCTGTTGATTTGTCCTGCATGTGTGTCGGCCCAAAACATCGTTCCCTCACTTAAATGGAAGTCCAACAAGATGGACCTTCCCACCCTAGACACGATCCTTCTCTGGTCCCCACCATCAAGGTTCAGTCTCTGAATGCTGTTTCCAAGGCCAAGTAACAGATAAGGTTCAGGATCTTTAAAGAGACAAATAGAGAAACCTAATCAAAATGGCACAAACTGAATGCATTAAACAGTGACATCACTTCTAATCTGATCTTAAATTGAAGTTAAATAACCATTTTAACAAGTTTATGTGCACATTTCATTTACCTGTTCAAAACGCTCTTCAAATCAAACTGATTCTAAATCCATTCTTAAAATTAAACAGCAAAACAAACAATATATTTACAATGTCAAATTATAGTGACTAATAAGAAATATTTTGACCACAAAGGTAAAACATGATTTACAATCAAGCAGGACATGCTTGCAGACCTTGCAGACCAATCACAGCCCTCTGATTTTTGGGGCGGGGTTTGAAGTTTGTGTCAGGGCTCTGATTGGTTGGTAGGAATGTTGTTCGGATTGAGGTGTATAATATGCATATATTACTGTAAAACAAGAAAA
>NW_015551111.1:414017-414169 GCF_001515605.1 Sinocyclocheilus anshuiensis
ACATAACATTGTGCATCTTTGTAAATACAGACACATGGAGTCAGCAGAAATGCTGTTCTGTCAAAGTACCTCTCTGAAGGATTAAATATTTAACTGAACATGTCTCACAAGTTCATAACCTGAGATGAAACTGTGGTCTGTAACAAATATAT
>NW_015551111.1:414565-433870 GCF_001515605.1 Sinocyclocheilus anshuiensis
TAACAAATATATATATATATATATATATAATTTTCTATAAAAGATATTGAAAAAATCTCAGAGTTGTGAGGAAGAAATCCTTATGTTGATTTTATTGTATGTTAGTGTATTCACTAAGTTAAATAAAATACCTTTAACATGAAACCTCCCCGAAACCTTACAGTGTGACCCTAAAATGAAGCAGTTTGATAAACGAGGCCTGTCGGCTAACAAATACATTCTTTCTTTGGTCATAGAATTGCTAATTATTTTCTCTTTCTTCCCTACCCATATTAGCACCTATAATGTCATTCAGAACGTGGATTAATGTTGCTTTGTGACAGGTCTTTTCATGCTTTAATGGGGAGAGGTTCACACATTGATCTCACAGATGCTTGTAGAAATAAAGCAACTGTATCCTAGCAACACACACCATAGTGGAGGATTGAATGGATTACAAAAACACAGAGCCATGTTGCTAGGATGTGTAGAGACAAATAACGGAAAATGTTGAGTATGGTTAATGTTATTAAAATGTTTGCTATTTATTTATTTTTTTTAATAAAGGAAGTTTTCCTTCATATTTAGAATGTACTCCGATTTAAAAGGTATTCAACAAAATATTTAGACTTATGCTGATAGGAATAAATATTATGATTCATGAAGGGAGGGTTAAGTTCCTTTCTCACTGCAGCTCGGAGAAAGGGGTCCAAAAAGACTTATGATTTAGTGCTTCATCAAATTTGTTGTTTCCAAATTATATTTTATTTCATAGACATATAATGGCCATCTTATTAATTATTAAATGAATAGTTCACCCATTCATTGCAAGTCATTATTGACTCATGTTGCTCATTCCTGTGTGACATTCTTTCCTTCATGGAACACAAAGTTACTTTAGTGTTTATGGAGCTTTTTTCTGTACAACAAAAATGGATGGTGACCATGATCAGTAACCTCAAAAATGACCAAAAGCACAAATAATTTACCATAGAAACTCCTGAGCTTTATTTTAAGTTACCTGGATCCATTTGATAGCTTTGTATGAGGAACAGACCAAACTTTAAATCATCTGGTGCAAATCCTTCTCTCTGCATGGCTCTCAACCCCAATTTGAGCTTGTAAGCATTCAAAGTTGCACAAATAAAAATACAAAAACTGAATGTGAACTAATCATGTGCTTTAGAGAACTTGGAATTGAGTGCACAAGTGACACAAAATAATTTTAATGATAATTTTATCATTCTTTATTCTCCTTGTTGGAGCTTGACAGCCTTTGGTCACCATCCGCTTTCATTATATAAGGGCAGCCGACCCATGCTGCTAAACATTTTTTGACAGTATTTTTATTTGTAGCTGAACTACCCCTTTGTGAAAAAGAAGTGTGCTTAATTGTACTGAATGAGCACTTACAGTATACTTAAAATCTTAAAAGTGTATTTAAAAAAAAACTGTACTTACAGATCATATTTAAATTATCTTAAAGATTAATTTGAATAAAAAAGGCAATTTATAAATTATATACATATACATTATAAATATGTATAATTTATATAATATATATTATATAAATAATATACTTTTAAGGTATATTGTTTCTGTAATAAGTACTCCTTTTAAGTGTGTTAAAGTGTATTTTTCACAAGCATCCCTTTAACACATAACCTGTTCAAGTAGGTTTTGGTCGAGGATACTAGCAACAAAACAAAACAAAACAAACTTGACTTCAATGAGCATATCATGCACTTACCCACACAGCTGAAGTTTCCAGCAGCCCAGGGTCGTCCACCCCAGCATAATGCTTCCTCAGCAGGGCCTGAAGCTCGGGCAGGACCTATACTCACCATCCAAAACCACAAATGAAAGGTGCCTGCTATCGTCCTCCAGAACATAATACTAACTCAGTTTCTACAGGCCTCTCCTCTTAGGTATTTCCTTGATCACGGCACCACACCATGCAGCTGTAACCCCCACACATCTTACACACGCAGCCAACCAGCTTCAACTAAATGAGAACCTGTGTGAAAAGACTCCAAAAAGTTAATCTGTATCCCAGAGGTGTCCTTTTCACACAGAGCAGTTTGAAAGTGAGAGTCCTGTAGGACGGCCAGGTTTGTGTCAGGCACACATATGCACAGAGTCTCAATCTCTCTGGTCCTCCTGCTCTCTAGCTGTTTTGGAAGCAAAGTATGAAATTCCTGACAGTCCCATGGTAAATCTGACACATGGTGAGAGCAGCAAGGGCTCAGAAGAGGGTTTTCCCTGGTGTAAGACTCTGAGCCTGAGCTCAAGAAATACAAAAACTGCCCTTCTACAACTTTAAAGAATAACGCAAGACACCCTGAGTTCACCTCCTGGCCTTTCCCAGTCTATGCATGTGATTTAGTAGGAGTGGTCACACCTTTTTGTGCTGCTCATGAGTAATGGGACGCTTCCTCACTCACACACAAACCATTAAACTGGTGTTGCTGTGTCTGCATAGGCTCTGTCTGGCCCTCAGAGTGAAGAATCACAGGGGTTGGCGATGGGGGCGGGGCTTGTAAGTGCTTCACCCATTTCCTATTTACCCAGCTCACGCAATCTTATTATACGAATGACTGTCATATTGTCACAGGAATTAGAGCCATTGCTCTGAGAAAAATGTGCCAGGTACAGGGACAACAACTTCCCTGTTCTTCTGCTTTAGCAGGGTAGGAAATGCAACACAATGTCTGCACTGATACATACTCACAGGACCCGCGACATCACGCTGGACTGAATTCACTAACTTATTCAATTGACATTTAAACTTTATAAACTTGTACTGAATAAAAGACAACTAATGATGCTATAATGCTTTTCTGATCACTTAACTAGAGATCGGTCTATGTGAAAATGAATTTACGCTATCGTCCGTAGCATTTGGGATTGGTAAGAATTTTTTGCAAGAAGTTTCTTATGCCTACCAAGGCTGCATTTATTTGATCAAAACTACAGTAACTACAGTCTTCAGTGTCACATGATCCTTCAGAAATCATTTAAATATGCTTACTTGGTGCTCAAAAATCATTAATAAATGAATGTAGTAATTAAATTGCACAGTATCCTGTGCAAATGGAAAATGACACTAATTTTATACATTCTAATGGAAGAAAATGGGAATATGGACATTTGAGTGACATGCATGGCACACATAAAGGATCTACAACACATAAACACACATTTACACAAACATTGCATATAAATGTACAATTAAAGAAGAGATAGAGAGGTAGAAAGATAGAAAAGACATAAAAAATTAGAAGGACAGAGACATCAAATGCACCTGTTGCATTTAGAGGAATGCATAATCGTTCAAACTCGCATACATCAGCTCAAAAACATTATATATGATCTTGTTACAAAGTATCTGTTTCTGCTTGATTTGATCCTTATCTGACATACTTAACTAGCCATTTTAAACCAAAAGAAAGAGAAGCTGGTGCCTATTGTAAATTTGGTGTGTTAACTTTTCATTGCCATTCATCTGTTGCTGCACATATCACCAAAAATCAATGGTTCCTATTGAGGGAAAAAAGGAAATACTTAATGTAGGCAGTAAAAAGGTTTAATTAAATTAATATTATGTAACTCTACTTCATCATATGTTGGCATACACAAAAATACACAATATTTATGTACACTGTATTTCATAAAAAATCAATACAGAATTGTGTTTGATTGGGTGAAGAATATGGCTTTTGAAAAATGGGAAATGAGACCATTTGTGGGTCAATATAAGTCTTGTAAGGCAACAAGTTTGACAGCATATCAAGAGCTAATCTTTTAAAACTGTTGTTGCCACAGCTTGTCTAATACCAAGTGTGTGGACAGGATAACACACAAAGCCGATAGGCTATACATTAGCACAGATACTCGGATCTAGAGTTGTCACTCTTGTACGTCATTTGAGAGTCAATGCTTGACCGTGAGCACAGCAGCATCCTCTCTGACTCCTGAGTCTGCCTTCGCGCCCAAAGATCATTCGCCTGCCCATTCAGAGTCCTTTGTTTCATGGTGAGCGTCTCAAACTTTACGTACGTCTCTTTTGAAAGGTCGTCGTCTGGTCCATTGTTCCTACTACTGTTTCCTTTACAGCAGAGACATAAGATCTTGAAGAGCAACACCACAATGAGAGGCACCGCAAATGCACATGCGATCCCACTGGCAATCATCAGGACTTTGTTCTGCCCATCTTCTTCACCATTATCCAGAGTAGTGAAATCCACACATTGCTCTTTCCCAGACACCGAACCCTTAGCAACCAAACACACCGTGTAGACCTGGTTAGGCATCAGATATTCCAAGAGCAGCTTCCCTTGACCAACTTCTGCATCGACCGTCTCCTTATCGTCTTTTGCATCATATGGAAAGTAGAACATTGCTAAGGGTGTGTTGCTTGGCAAACCTTCAGCTCTCCATAGTAAGACCGCCGTGTCACTTGTCACTTCCACTACCTCAATGTTTTTAAGATCAGCTTTCTTTTTGGACTTTTCGCTCGTCATTGAACCTTTGCCACCCTTGCTTTGCTGGATCTTAGCTGGCTTGTCTCCATCAGGTGGGGACCTCTGAATTCCTCCACCTGGTCCTGTACTCTTCCTGGTTGTCAGAGGTGGCATTGTGGTCATGGCAGCTCTGGTTGTGAGCGCAGGGCTTAAGGTAGTATACAATGGCATCCTAGTCCCTGCAAAAGAAGTTACGGTTTGATCGTTGGGCCGTTTGGTTATGTTTAGCGGTGGGGAAGGCGTTGAGGCCTGCACCCCATCCACAGACAGAGTGATGTACGCCTCGGCATTTCCAGCAACATTCTTGGTCTTGCAGCGGTAATCGCCTGCATCTTTAAATGTAATAATGTGCAAACTGAGGATGGACCAACGGACCCCCTCGCCTGGAGATTCCTGCACAACTACAGAAACAAGACATAAAATGGTAAGCAACGACTTAAAAACATAAAAATATTTGTAACAATAAGGTTAAAGGATACTTTAGATCAGGGGTTCTCAACTCTGGTCCTCAAGGTCTACTTTCCTGTAGAGTTTACATCCAACCTAGCTCAAATTCACCTGTCAGTAACTTTGTAGTAATCCTGAACACCTTGATTAGCTTGTTCTTGTGTGTTTGATTAGGGTTGGAGCTAAATTCTGCAGGAAAGTGGAGCTTGAGGTTGAGAATCCCTGCTTTAGATGTTGTTAGAACTAAGTATGTTTACATTAGGGTTGAACCAATATTAAAATTCTGCCTTTATGTAGTAATATGTTACAGGGATGTAGATCTCCTTTCAGCTGATTAATTTATTAAATATGATGAAATGATAAACATTTTCATGTTATGGCCAGTAATTGATATATATTGATGCTGTTTATCATTTCATTTATATTTTCAAATGTATTTATACATAATATAATTAGGGATGCACCACTATAAAATTCTGGACAATTTACTGATAATTATTTGTATTGCCAGTCACTAAAATTGGCTGACATTAAATACAGTGGGTATAGAACAGAATCACACCCTTTAAAATAATCACATTTTGTTGCTTTGCAGCCTGAAATGAAGACGGACACAGTTTTGTTTTATCCAGCTGTATTTACTTGTATTTATTTATAACATCCAAGTGAAAGATAACACCAACATATCAGATAAATAAATAAATAAACAAACAAAAAGAATCAGTTGGAAAAAAGGATCACCCCCCACCTAAAAATGAATTGTAAACTCAATCAGGTGTAGCTAATCACTTTCTTAATGGCACACAAAGCCATTTGACTTTCAACTGTGATCAGCTGTGGTCATTTTGATAAGCTCAGCATGAAAAGAGCTTTCCTGAAGCATTTCAGTCCTTGGTAGTGCAACTGAAGCAAACAATCAACTATAGGAGGCAAGGTACTGACAAAAGATCTCTGGGATAAAGACACACACAAGTCAGGAGATGGATACAAAAAAATTAAAAGGCTTTATCAATGCCTAGAAGCACAGTGAAGTCTATTATTAAGAAGTGGAAGGTATTTGGTACAACCCAGACCCTCCCTGGATCAGGACGTCACTCCAAACTGTAAGAGTTAAGAGGAAACTGGTCAGAGAGGCAACCAAGAGGCCTACAGCAACTCTGAAGCAGTTGCAGGAATTTATGACAAAGAGTGGTCTTTGTGTGCATGTGACAACAATATCACAAATTCTCCACAAATGTGGCTTGTATGGGAGGGTTGCAGGAAAAAAGCCACTCCTCAAGAAAGGCCTCATGCAGTCATGACTGAGCTTTGCCAAAACACACCTTGAAGATTCTGAGGCCACATGGAAAAAGGTGTTATGGTCAGATGAGAGTAAAATTGAATTTATTTGGCCTCAACACCAAATGATATGTCTGGCGGAAATCCAATACAGCTCCCCACCATCAAATTAAACTGAACTTGAGCAGTTCTACAAAGAAGAGTGGGCAAATATTGCAAAGTCTAGATGTGCAAAGTTAGACATATCCCAAGTTATAACATTGGATGTTATAAGTTGAACTGAGTAAATACAGCTTGATAAAACAAAAACTGTGTTAGTCTTCATTTCAGGCTACAAAGCAACACCATGTGATCATTTTAAACGGGGGTGATTCTGTTCTATAGAACATATATATATATATATATATATATACCTACCCACTGTATATATAATATGATATATTTTGTCTAAATAAAAAAGAATTAAACACTAAAAACGAAAATCAGTCATTTTAAATGTTACAACTGAATTTAAGCATCACACAGTTATAATGTACAGTATGAAAATGGATATTCATTCTGAGATTTAAAAAAAAAAATACATTTAATAGTGTTAAATTATTAGTGTTTTTAAAGTTAAATTTTAAGTGAGCATTAAGTAAAGGTAATCAAAATGTAAAAACATGAACAATGACCATGAACAATTAAATATCCAATATCGATACCACAATAATAATAAAAAAAAAACATCATGCAGTCCTAGTTAGCACTTTAAAAGTTAGATTTCAGTTGAAATAACACAATTTGTGTTAAAATGTCATGTAAACACTTTAGTACAGGTGAAATGTTACCTTGAGAATTTAATCCTTCAAATACTCAATTACACCTGGTGTAATTTTAGGTCAAGACTGTCACTCAACTACAAAAAAATGCTGTAGTTCAATTATAACTGCACTTATTAACATACTTTGTGACACTCATACCTGTGTTGTTGAGCGCTGTTCCATCAGCTCTGGTCCAGAGAAGGGTGGGAGTAGGGAAACCAGTGGCATCACACCGCAGAAGCACATTGCTGCCCAGTGATGAAGTGATCTTAGTTGCTGAAACCCTAACTGATGGCTTGAGGCACTGATCCAGTTCAGCCCGCTGGAACAGAACACCAGCTAAGTTCTCTGGTCCACTGCATGTCAGAACCTGATCCATCAAAACCACAAGTATGCTGGCCATCTTAGACAACTCAATGAGCTTGGAAATCCGACAGTCACAGTACCAGGGGTTGTCCTGTAGACCTGCAAATATTACAGAATATGTTTATGAAAGCAATATGTTAAATCTATCTACAAAGGCCTACAAGCCTTTAAACTCCAAGGTTTTTAATTCTAGGTCTTTACATTCAAATTTGAATCGCAATTATGTATCATGTTTTGCTTCAATTTTAATTGCACAACCCATGTACAAAATACAAATATTCACAAAAGCTTACCTCAAACACAGATAACAGCACTAACAAAGTCATGTTTGATTTGCATGTTTGATTTGAAAGACATGCTTGGAATGCATGAACTGAAAATGTGTACCTTCAATACAATGTAAGATACTTTGGATAAAGGGATCTGCCAAACGCAGAAACAGAATGGAGACTGGACAAACATCACTTCACTTACTGAACATCTCAACATACTGAAATAAAGACCACAGGTTTTCTTATTCATATAATAAAACAGCAGTTTAGTCCCATTAAATCAGAAAGTTGTAAATCTTGAAGCCAGGATGTCTTGTCTAGCATGCATCAGGTGTTGGATTTTAACACCACAGTGTGCCCATAACTCTGTCTATGGCAGGATGAAGATCGGTTGACTGTAAACAGGGAATTAGACGGTCTGCTGATGCAATTCAACAGCTGGATGATGGCAACTGTTAATATTCTGATGACACAGGGTAAATCCCGGTCATATTGTGCTTTTGTGCTCATCTTTACACTTGTATGGCACCTGGTGAAAGTACAGAATATGCAGTTGCATTTAAGCAATATCACACAAGCAAAAGTGCTGTTGTACTTTGATGATGTCACTTCCTGAATGTTGCAGTGTTTTTAAACAAATTGGTTGAATAAATGATTCAAATGACTCACTCATAAACACAGCCTGCAGAAAGAACCACTGAAAAAATCCCCTTGTTTTATAATTTTGCATGTTCCATGTACACTGGCAAACCTTGATCAATGTTGTTGTAGCCTAAAACTTAATTAGCATTAACCCTAATGAAAACAACTTTGATGAAATTTTCACCACACATTATATCATGCCACCTCCACCAGCTGCTAAAGTATGCTATACTTTCAGTAAATGCCATACAAGTGTACTGCTGAATGTTATATCCATTGTGTCAAACACACATGAATCTATCAAATTAACTTTCTCTTCAGCTGGGATCTGTTGTTTAGATGTCACTGAGCAAACATATGAATCATCCTCTTCCCAGATGAGCACTTCAAAGAAACTCAAATCTCAGCCTCACACACAGCTGATAGTCCCATTAGAAGATTAGCTTGTACTTAACTTGGGAGAGCCCATGAAGACACAGCCTAGATTTAGATATTTAAAGATCACACTTACTATAAAAAGACACGGTGAAGAGAGGGATATTGTTGAATCTTTTTACTTTGTGTTTCACAAGTCTCCTCCATTCTTTGCATTTTAGTGTTTTAGGAAGAGCTTGTGAAAAAGAAGTGCACTTCAGCATACTTAAAAAAAAAAGAGTACTTATTACAGAAAAAAAACATAAACAAATATACTTTGAAATGTTTTCTTAAAAGAAAGATTTATACAATTCTGTCATTATGCATATTCAACATCATAATGCATATGTGCCATCATCATTTTACCCACCAAGAACAATCTTTTGTGAAGCATTGGCATTGGACAGGATGCCTGAAAATGGAGGCCAGATGTCCACCAGGTCAGAGGGAAGGGTAGTTAGCTTGTTACTAGAAATGTCTAGGTAGGTGATGTTAACTAGGTAAGGTGCTGCCTCCACAGGAATACTAGTCAAGCGGTTGTTGTGCAGGTCCAAGGTCCTCAGACTGGGCATCTCTTTTAGAGACTCCCAGGGAAAGGTAGCGATCATGTTCCCATCCAGCCGTAGCTCATGAAGCACTTTCAGATTGTAGAAACTGCCAGGATCCACAGATGTGACTGAATCGTATGTTATCCACAGGTAGCGTAACTCTGACAGGTAATAGAAGGCCTCCGTGGGCACTTGACGCACAGCTGTCTTCTCCACCCGCAGCTTCACCGTGTCCAAAGGGACGTTGACTGGAATATCTGACATGTCAGGGTCATTGCATAGAACAGACCTGGGGCAGATTTTTATAGCAGAGGTTAATCACTTTGACCAATATGAGCCTGTGTGTGGTGATGTTCATTGTAGATTTTATTAGCCCAAGTGAGGAATATTAGCCTCATAAAGAAAGGATTGTTTTTAACATGTATTTATTAATTAATTTTTTTATGTTTATGTAATTTAAGTTTGCACTTGATTCTGATTCTGTTACACCCTTTACAAAACAGTAGGCTACGATTCAAAATCCTCTAACATGTGTGTTCACACTCTACGGCTAAGCCCTTCAGATAAACACAAGCTAATAACCCACGTGATAGTTTAAAATCTATTTTTATTCAAGTGGATGGCATATTTGAAATCCAGTTTATTTATAATTAGAATAATATGAATATATACATTTACATACTGGACTGTAATTGAATGACAAATTAAAAGATTTTTTTAAAAACTTAAAATAATATTATTGCAGTATAAGTAAAACACCATTAAGCAACTTCTAAAGGTAGACTACATTAGGAAATAAACAGATTTCCCTTCAGTGCCAATCTGTAAAAACAAGATGAATTGCCAAGAATATGTTTATAGGCCTGTGTTTGAATTTATATCTCTTTAGTATCAAGGAACATACCATTACAAACATAATTATGAAACGTGTCTATCCTTGTGTTAAAACAAAAATCTTGCTTGTTGCTATATTGTTTATATTGCTGAATATATATATATATATTTTTTTTTTCAGTTCAGTATTCCATGATTCTGCATATTTATTCTATTTACTTCCGTCAAATAATAAATATATACATTTATACATACATGTCATGAGCATTTGTCGGTTTTAAAAAGTCCTTCATTAAAAGTTACTACTATGAAAGCCTAAATTATGATTTCTCCAAATGCTAAATTAATTTTAGTTTGTTTCAGTTCGCTATATTTTCCCATGTCTGTATACTTTGAATCTAAATTATGCCTGCTTTTATACACCAAAAGTTCTAATTTTACAAAACTCTATTCCTATTATATTTGTTTTATAAAATTATTGTTGTTGTTGTTGTTGTTGTGAAACAGTTCCCTTACCTGCTGCCAGTGCCATCGCTGCGTCCGTGGTACTCACAGGTGCACTGGGAAGGACAGAAGGGTTGTGCCACACACCAGCAGCTCAGGAGAACCTGGGCCGCTAGCAGACGATACATCCTTCAGTCAGATGAACCAGCGCGGACACAAACACTTCCACACATCAGATCCCACCCGATCATCAGTGGACAAAAACTCCTTTATCAGTCCCCAAGGAAAACCAATAAAAGCATGAAAAGTGCCTCGCAGCATGCATCTTGTTAAGCATACTAACAGGTGAGAGGGGCGCAGGAAGCCGAGAGGAGTGGGAGGTGCGCTCGGGGATAGGCAGGAGGAACCCAGATTAGTAAGGATTTCTCAAGGCTGAGTAGGTCACTACAGTTGAGGAGTGTGGGATGGGAAGTGTGTACGAGTTTATTTGTGTGTACGAGTGCGTTAGGGTGTGTGACTGAGTTCGAGGAGGAAGATAAGCCCTGCAGGCACATGCTAATCGGCTAAAACCACAAGAAGGTTCTCTCAGCATCATCACGTGACCGCTCGCAGACACTTTTCCATCCGTCACCTGGTGTATGAACTGATTCTGGCTGCGCTTCGGCTCTTTCCGTCACCTCCCTCGCCTCGCGCCGTGAAGTGTTTGCGTGCTTGGAGGCTAGATGACACCTGTGTGTAAACTGAAGTACAGGTCATGATTTACTGAGAGCAGGCCAGACTGTCTATGTCTGAGAGATATATAGTCGCTTAAGAAAATACTGAGACGAAAACATGCTGGCCATCTAACAGTGTGTGAATAAAAACTGCTTAAGGTACATTAGGAAATAAACAGATTTCCCATCAGTACCAATTTGTCAAAACAAGATTAATTGCCACGGGTGTGTTTATGTAGGCCAGTGTACAGCATGAGTATCAAGGGAAAGTATGCATAATAAAAAACATCATTATGAAATGTGTCCATCCTTATGTTGTAACAACATCTGGTTTGCATGCATTTACCTTGTTGCAATAATTTCTGCTCAGTTTTGTGAAATGTAATATTTTTTTTTTTCATCTGTAAGTAAATAATAAGTGTTAAAGTGCAGTGAATTGCTGGCACCACTGTGATTTTTCTTAAGGCACCAATTTGGCTTTTATTATTATTTTTTTATTATTATAGCTTATTATTAATTAGTGTGTCTTCTTTTTAATTGAAGTAAAACTTTTTTTTTTTTTTTTTTGTAGCAGGTTGAGATTTCTAAAGATGTTTTTATTTGTATGTCTATATACTTTAGAGTTTTAAATTAAATTATAATTAAATGTAAATTATAAGGCCTTTTTCAAGTTATATACAGTAGTCTAAGACAAGAGAGATGTCCTTTTGTAGCCTGCCACCTTGTGGTCTGAGTGAAAACAACAGAGCTGTAGAAACAACACCTTTCAAAAGTTTAGCATCAGTAAGATTTATTTTATTTTTTTTACCTTTATTCAGCAATGATGCATTGAATTGTTTAAAAATGACACTGAAGACTGGATTAATGGCTACTGAAAATTCAGTTTTGCCTTCACAGAAATAAATTACATTTTAAAATATAAAAATACAGAAAATAGTTATTTTAAATTGTAATAATATTTCACGATATTACTGTATTTTTGATCAAATAACTGTAGCCTTGGTGAGCATAAGAGTCAAAAAAAGTTGCAAATACTGTTTTCTAATTTGACCTTTACAAATTACTTTGTGCATCCTCTTTAGTCAGAAGTAAAATCAAATAATTTAGGTCTTAGTTACCACATAAACGTAAATGAACAAAACATTTTTAGAGTGTGTGTGAAGTGAATAATTTCAACATGATACACAGACTGTTAAGGACAACAACAACCGTAGAGTATTTATTAACAAGTACACCAGTGTAGTTTATTTATGCAAGCAGTTTATCCCTACAGATCAGAAAAGCAACTGTCAAGCGGTTGGCACATTTATGTACAAAACAAATGAATGATACAGCTTGCTACTAAGCATTCTTTAGTGAGAGTACAAAAAGATTAGTATATGAGGACAGAGAGAGTGAGCCAGAGTAAGAGAGAGAGCCAGAGTAAGAGAGAGAGAGAGAGAGAGTGAGCCAGAGTGAGCATTAAGTTATGGGCTCAATAAGATCACCACAAAGTAAACAGGCACAAATCAAACACTACCATCGAAGAGTAGGAGTTTCAGCGCAATGTATTCAGCATAGGATTCAAATTACTGCACATTATGAGGAAGGGGATGACCCAGCAAGACAGTCGCATTTAACAAACTCATAAAAATGATGAAATTAAAACTGTTTTTCTTGTTTGTTTGTTTTTTTGTTTTTGATTTTTTCCATTATTATTATTATCATCCTTTTTTTTTTGATCCAGTAAAAATGCATGACCATGCCACAAATAACACTTAGGTTCACAGTCTTTACCTAACATTACAGGGGTGTGACTTTGCAGCCGGAACCCCAATGCACTTACACCAAGAAAGAGCTCACAAAATGGTCAAATAAGTGCACGAAACTAGCTCTTAGAAACACTGACAGAACATGACTTGCCAGGCATTAAAAAAAATGAGAAGACATTTCCATCGTCCAATATAATAATGACTTGTTAGCAAGACAACGAGTAACTGTCATCGATATAATAGTATAAGCTCTTTAAATATTTGTTTTCATTGTGATATTCCCCTTTGGAAAGAAAAAAACCCACCGAAAGAAAGTGATCTGTCACAAAACATTACTGCATCGCCTGGATTTTTCTTCTCCATCTTTTTTCTTGGGTTTTTAGAAGAACACCCTCCCTCCGCCCACCCACCCTATCCAGTCATGGAATGTGTTTTTCAATCTAATACGAATTCACCTGAAGTTTAAGTGCTAACGTACAGTACATACATTTACAGAATGACTATACAAAAGCTAAAAATCAAAAACGCCAAATAAAAACCCTGTCAGCTTAACTGTGTCTATATCTATTTGTGTAGGAAAATAAAAAAGAGGGGGTCATAACGCTGTAGGCTTGTGCATGTGTCGCTTGCTTCCAGTAAAGGGAGAGTTGCAGTGTTGCTGAAGAGGGGGTCGTTGACACTGTAGTAGGATTTAAATGCTTCACGTCCACTTAAAAGTGGTCAGAAAGTTCCTCTCCCTCTCAGAGAAGTTACAACGCCACCTACTTTCACGATGCGGTCTGAAAACTGGACTGCCACAGCAAGCAAATAATAACCATTTTGTCTTTTTGTAATCATCTTGATAAGCTATGCAATGACATCTGTAGAAAAATAATAAATAAACACTTTATGGTACATCTGTTATATCTTAATTTAGTTTTTTTGTCTTTTCTGTCTCAGTTTTTGAGTTTTCTTTTACCAAAATAATGCAGAATGAACAAGCCATCTGCTGGTCTTGGGCTTCATACACTCTTAAAAATAAAGGTGCTTCAAAAGGTTCTTCAAGCGATGCCATATCTAGATGGTTCCATAAAGAACCTTTAACATCTGAAGAACCTTTCTGTTTCACAAAAGGTTCTTTGTGGCAAAAGAAGGTTCTTCAGATTATAAAAAGGTAAGAAAGAGATGGTTCTTTAAAGAACCTTTGACTGAATGGTTCTTTGTGGAACCAAAAATGGTTCTTCTAGTCTTTTTGTAATCATCTTGATAAGCTATGCAATGACATCTGTAGAAAAATAATAAATAAACACTTTATGGTACATCTGTTATATCTTAATTTAGTTTTTTTGTCTTTTCTGTCTCAGTTTTTGAGTTTTCTTTTACCAAAATAATGCAGAATGAACAAGCCATCTGCTGGTCTTGGGCTTCATACACTCTTAAAAATAAAGGTGCTTCAAAAGGTTCTTCAAGCGATGCCATAGAAGAACCATTTTTGGTTCCACAAAGAACCATTCAGTCAAAGGTTCTTTAAAGAACCATCTCTTTCTTACCTTTTTATAATCTGAAGAACCTTCTTTTGCCACAAAGAACCTTTTGTGAAACAGAAAGGTTCTTCAGATGTTAAAGGTTCTTTATGGAACCATCTAGACAAAAAGGTTCTTCTATGGCATTGTGAAGCACCTTTATTTTTAAGAGTGTACCTTCTGATGATTTAAAAAAAGAAGGACAGAAAGAGAGGGAGAGAGAGAGAGTAAAAAAGAGAGAGAGAAATCATTTTTTCCCAAAATGTTTTTCATGCTTTAAGTCCTTGATAATGATACCTTAAGAGACAGACACACATGAAAAAATGTGCTTTTTTTCACCCCAATAACCATCCTTCTACATAAGAATGATTCATGTACTGATACTAAAAGGTGTTTAAAAAGAGAAATATATTCAAAAATTGTAATATGTGGTGGGGGAAGAAAAAAGAACCAGCACAATCTCTTAAAAATGACAATAATGTGAAAAAAACTACAACACTACTGCTAGCACTAATAATAATAATAATAATAATAATAATGTTTGTGCGAGAGGTAATGGGTTGGCCATGGGGTTGGTCCACTTGCCCTCACTGCTGCTTCCTGTCTTATGTGTAAGCATTGAGCCGTTCCTTGGAGCGTGTAGAGTGGATGTCATGCAGCTCCTGCTCCTCCTTAGACTTGCAGTCCTCGTATTTCTGCATTTTACATGCATCCTTCACATAGGCCCAGTTGGCAGACAGCACCATCAGGTAGTGGATCTGAAGCAACACAATATAATATTAAATAGCAGCAACAGAGAGTCAACTAAACCTTTGCATTTATATTATTCGGATACAATTGTTCTTATAAAACACACTTACACTTATAATTCTTATAAAATGACTTAAAAAAAAAAAATTATAATTCAGATAACATCAACATGAAGTCAACATTCACAATTTTATTATGGACACTTATTTTTAATTTACATATGGTCAGACTGAATTTGGAGAAGAATTTACGGTAAACCTTATAGTATTCTTAATTTGAAAACTATTAAATTATTATTCATTGTATTATCATTTGTACATTTATTCATAATTCACAATTCATATTTTGTAGTTTGAAGCTGTAAATTAAAGTATTAAAGTACTTTTTACAAGAAAATACTATTTCATTATTTCTACTTCAAAATGTCAAGTTTATTTCGATGTGTTATATGCAGTTTCTTTGCAATTATTTATGAAATTACTCGCAATTTCAGAGTGAAATTTGTTTCTACAACAATTTTTTTTTTCAGTGCACACACACTACACATGCAAGTTTGGAATATTTTGGATTATATTTGGACTATTTTAATATATATTTAAAATGTCATTTGATGAGATGACAAAGCTGAATTTTCAGCAGTCATTTCTCCAGTCTTCAGTGCCACATGACCCTTTAGAAATGATTCCAATATGCCGATTTGGTGCTTAAGAAATTATTCTCATCCTATTATTTTCAATGTTAAAGTTTTTTTTTCTGCAATATTTTCATGATTCTAAAATATTACTGTTTTTACTGTATTTTTCATCAAATAAATGCAGCCTTGATGAGCAAAAAAAAAAAGATGACTAATTATTTTAAACTTTTGACCGGTAGTGTATGTGTGTAAATATACATATATATACATTAAATTTTTGGTTAATTAATTTATAATAAGAAAGAAAGGTTCCAAGTTGACAGCAGACTGTGATGACGCATGTTTGTCACTCTAAAATTAGCAGTGACACCAGCAGGAGCAAGCATTGTAAAGCAGCCAGACTCCTCTCATCCGTGCGCTTAGGAGGAAATTCTACAGTCTACTTCAAATATGCATGAAAATACCTTGATGAAGGCCATGCTAGTTCTTATTATGTAACCTAGCAAAGGTTTTACATGTGTGAACAAAAACAATATATAATGGGTTATCTCACAAAAACATGAAATCAAATACAGTGCGTTGGGTAATAAGCAGCTACAGTCTTGATATTATTTAAATTATATACATAGATAAAAATAGGTTAAGAGTGAATTATTGACCTGCATGAGAGCACACACTATATGTTCTTTACTTCAGTGCATCATTATGCAAATCAGATTGACATTATGCATGCTCATTTGAATAGGGCCACACCCTGATTTTCTCATCTTGACAAACTAAATGCTTGGATGTTATTACCCATCCCAGAGAGCGTGAGGACGCATTGTGTTTAACAATCAGTTAAATTTGCTCTTTCCACAGCAGGGGACGGAAAAGCTCTTTCTATAATTTGCTACATCATCCCAGACTAACAACCACATTCTCTTTTTCAGAAAATGGTTCCTCTAAATTACTGAGTGTGCTTGCTAGAAGCTCTAGGGCCTTTCTTCTCCCAGTTTCCATGACAACAAAATGACATGCCCAGTGTCTCTCCATGTATGTGAGAGAAAGACGGAGAGAAAGAGAGAGAGAGAGAGAAAAACAAAAACAGGCACAAAGATAAAAGGAGAATGTTAAAAAACAACAAAGAAAAGCCAATAAGAGAGAGCTGACAACAACCCCAATGCTTACTCCTCCAGAATTCCTAGGAAAACTGTGACAGTGATTCATGACTTTATCCCATTCCAGTTTAGACCAACATAAAGGAGCTAAAGCAGGTGATGTCATTACTTCAGCTGGCATCATCATCATCACCCAGATCATTGCCAGTTTAAAAGAGGGAATTTCAAATTTGTTCACACCACAATTTTTCTAGTATCTTTTGTCAGTTTTTCTATTTTCTTTTAGTCACATATACATATATATATATATATACTGTATATATATATATATATATACATACAGTATATGCATTGCATTGCACCCATAAGTGCAATCTCTTCTCTAAGGTGCAGTGTATGAATTAATAATTGCATTATATTAATCAAAACTCACCATGGCGATGACTGCTGCTCCAGCCCCAGCCAACGCACATACAAACAAATGGAAAGTCATATCCAGCTTTCAGAAAAAAAATATTGAGAGAGAAATGAGTCTTGGATTGCTCTTCATTGTGGAAATGACCTATACAATCACTTGATAACATGGCTTACGTACCTCATTCGATTCACACATTTTGTAGAACTTCTCTGATCCTGCACATACAGTCTTCTCCTCTCCAATGGGCACAACACCTAAAATAAATTGTTTTTGTGATTCCTCTAAAACAATCTGTGTTTTTAGGGTATGTGAGGTTATAGGAATGGACATTACACTTTTTTAATTTGGATAACTACCAGTAACAAAGAACAAAATTACAACACAAACAATAAATTATCATTGAAACATCTTTCCTTGTACAGTTAAGCACACCTAATCATCTGGCACTGAATCACACAGACTGTAAACATACCAAACTGGCGCAGGTCAAGACATAAACTTGCTCCCTCCAGAACGGTCATGTTTTGGCAAATGGTCCAGATGTTGAAGTACATGAAGACAGGCAAAGAGGTGAATGCTGTCACACCCAGCCAAGCCAACATGAAGATGTATGTCAACATGATGAACTGAAGAAAAAGATATCCAAATGTGAAATCAAGAACTAAATGATAAAATCATTAAGAATAACAATTATAAGCGTTATAAATTAATATAAGTGTTATAAATTAATTACAGTAATTGCAACCACACAATATATTTCATGTTTCACTTGGCACAAATGAGGGGAAAATAACTTGCAGAGTTCACTATGTACTGTAATCTTGTATAGCCTATAAACGGATGCCATATTTATGTGCGGCAGTTACTCTTAGTGGCTTTGCTGTTGCCCTTTTCTAAATTACAATGCATGAAGCTCTCCCAGTGATTTCTCACCCATGCACTGACACAGCGCCCACAGGTGGTGATCTTGAAGTCTCCATACAGGTCCTTGATGGCCCCACTGGTAAAGAAGCCTTCGACCATCAGAAGAATGCCATATACGAAGAATGCAGAGGCAATGCCATAGATCACATACTTGATAATGTCAATACTGTGGAAAATGGAGGAAATAAAGTCAATAATTATATGAGACAGTATATATATATATATATATATATGTATATGTATATATTCATACATTTCTAAATTATTTAAATGCACTGCAAAAACAATTTTCGGTATCTTCTCTAGTTTTCCAGTAAAAACATATAAAAATCCTCTCTCTCTCTCACACACACACACACACACACGATTTTTTAAAAATAATTGATATATATATATATACAGTGGGTACGGAAAGTATTCAGACCCCCTTCAATTTTTCACTCTTTGTTATATTGCAGATATGAATAATAATTGCTTTAACCATTAACCTCAGTAATTTTGGTTAAATGTAGGCGAGAATGTGGTAAGATGAGCCAGTGGTTAAAATGAGCCACTCCTTGTATCTAGGTAATTATAAACAAAAGTAATCATGTTCAACATATTAAAGTAGTATCATTCACATTACTCAATCCACCTTGGACTCAAACACTTGGAGAGAATTATAAGCAAACTAGAGAGAAATTGTCATGTCAAGTGAAACAATCATATTACTAAAGTTTTGTTTATGAATTAAAATAGATCATTTTTATTACGTGTTAATTTAAAGGGGTCATATGATGCGATTTCAATTTTTCCTTCTTGTTGCTTGCCTTTTCTCCGATCACAAATGCAGACAGGTTTTATGTTTACGCAGCGCGATGCAACGCGTAAAAAGACAGTATATGTCATTATAATCTGTCCCCACTGGATGCAACAAATGCCTTGTTTATAATGGGTTTTAATGTTTTTGTCTCGTCGCTCCGG
>NW_015551111.1:434036-434913 GCF_001515605.1 Sinocyclocheilus anshuiensis
TTTTTTGCCACTAGAGGGCGCGTATTCAAAACAAACAAAGAAACAAAGGCGTAGTTTGATGACGCCGTGACTGAGTGTGGAATCATGGTAGTTGTCATCTTCATCCCCGCAGCCGAAGCAATCCGATGGGACTCGGGCAGAATTCATGTTCATGGATGAGCTAATGTATTAAAGATTTATTAACGTCGTAGTATGAAGCAGGGTGAGGCGGAAAGCCATCAAAGCAAAACGAGGCCGCTGAACAAGCGCGACACACAGCTCGAAAGCAGCGGAGCTTTTATTATGCCACAGTCGACTGCTTCCACTCCTTCCGGTCGTGTGTATGTGGGGGAAAAAAAGCAGCGCTGTTTTATCATACTAGATACATTTGAAAGTTCTGTTATAATGCTACTCTGTGCGGTCGTCACCGGTCTATTAAAACGCACAACATATTAAAGCGTCTTTGGTGTTTCCATGTTTTCTACAAAACAAAACCAGAAATCGAGGGGTTATGACGTCATTAGCAGGCGACACAATGACACATATGGACACGGTCCGTGTCTCTACTTAAAATTGCTTATTTCTCTGGATTTAAACATTCTTCTAAACATTTGGGATAATGTAAGTACACAAGTTAGCAAAATATATAAAACTGTTCTAGTGGTTTTTGGATATTTTAATAAAAAATCTTTAAGCCAGTGTAAATTACAAAACATGTACATAAAGTTAGCATAATTATGGATTTTAGCTCCTATGCAGTTTTGTCAAAATGGAGGTTTGTGCCAGTAATATTGTAGTCTCAGCCTCAGACGTCACGCCCACGGACCGTTGGCTAAACGTCTGATGCATATGGCACACAAAAGTGGAAACACTTCAGGAGTTTCGAAGTCGTCATCGG
>NW_015551111.1:436127-445129 GCF_001515605.1 Sinocyclocheilus anshuiensis
GTCTCAGCCTCAGACGTCACGCACACAGACCGCTGGCTGAACGTCTGATGCATAAGGCACACAAAAGTGGAAACACTTCAGGAGTTTCGAAGTCGTCATCGGATTGGTTGAATTATACAGGATTTCCGGGAGATGTGTGTGTCGCATTCTTTAACGTTCCACCTGGAAACAAAGATGCCTTGCCGCCAAACCCCCTGACGAAAGAAGAAAACGGTTGTGTTTACAACTGTGACGACGAGCGCTTATCAGGATCAACTAAACGCTGGATTTTCAAAAGTATGTGAAATATTTAAAGTTCGCGGCATAGAATCTTTAAAATACGTCAGAGAGTTTTACACACCGGTCTGTTATTGTGGCAACATTTCCACGCCCCGAAACGTGACGATCAACGAAACGCACTGTGATTGGTTGTTTGACATGTCGGTCAAACGGCCTGATGAGCGGGCCAAGGCCAATAAAAGCTGCCATGGATTCCAGACCTTCAGCCGTCAGTCTGAAGGTCTGGCTAGGCGAGACTAGTAATATTGAGTCAATGGCTCAATTTATTCCAAAAAGTTAGGCTACATATGTACAGCATTAACTATGTAAAATATACTGTATATATATATTTTTTTTTTGGTATCCTACAGATAAGATCAACATGGCAATGCAGTACAAAAGAAAAACAAATAGAAAGTTTAATTCAAACATGCTGTACATTAGGGATATGCCGGTATCAAATTTTCATGTTGCGATTAATTGCTAATGCTTTTATTACGGTATACGGTATTATCACGATATTGAAATTGTTTAAAAAAAGTGCTGTCATAATACAGTATAACAGGTTTAATAACTTTTTTCTTATAACAAAAATAACTGAACATTTAAATGCAATAAAGCAATACAGAAAAATTTATAAAGTTAAAAGTTTTACACAGATTAAAGTGCAAAAGAACCCTTTACAATAAGACCTCATTAGTTAACCTTAGTTAATGCATTAACATTCACAATGAGCAATAGCTACATTTGCTACAGAAGTTATTAATCTTTGTTAAAAAATACAAGTCTTAGTTCATGTTAGCTCATTAAATAACACAGTTGCAAAGTAATTATTGGAATCCTTGTCGTCCTCGTCGTCCTGCCTGCCTCCACACACCGTGACCGTGACAGAATAACCGACCTACAAGTAAAGTATAGTGGCGTCTTTCACCTCGTTTGTTTTTCCGTTTTTTTGTCAGTTTTTATTTTTTTTGTTATGGATTACCCTGCCTTCCAAATCCTCCTGCTGGAGCAGGGGGAACGCTCTCTTGAGGACCACACGAACGACTTTCTGTCCCTGGTTTGGGCTCCTCCACCACCTGCTCCGCCGCCGTTGGTCGGTCCCCTGGAGTCGGTGGACATTCCTCCTCCATGTCTCCTCCCTCCATCGGCTCCACCGTGGGCCGCTATTATGGCTGTGGCCTGGGTCCCACCCGGCTCCTCCTCCTGCTCCGGTTCATGTTACCCCGAGTGTGTGTGTCTCACCTTCCTGAATCTGCCTTGTTGTGTCTACGTTAAAAGTAATTATTGGAATCCTTGTCGTCCTCGTCGTCCTGCCTGCCTCCACACACCGTGACAGAAGTGCCCACGATAACAATATCGTGCATATTCATTACCGTAATATATCGCATTACCGAATACCGGCACAAGTCTACTGTACATATATACAAGTGCTAATTTACACATACATTTCTGTATCTAAAACGCAAAGATCACCGTTTAATATTTATTGAAAATTTTCAGGTAATTGATGTTTTTTGCATTTTTGTTATATTGATGGCATTAAAAAAGTTTTAAATTATCTAAAAATAGTTTGTGTCATTTTTTTTTTTTATATTAGTATAAAATATTAGCATATTATTTAACCCATTCACATGCTCATTTTAGCCCTACCTTGTGGAGTATGACTAACTTTTTTAAAGGGTCATTGTTATACAACCATAATTAGATAACTTGTTTTAATTTACATCCATACACAACAACCTGAGGTATATATAGTAACCATAATAAAAAAAACTTTTATTGAAAAAAAAATCTCTTCATTCCCATTTGCTTAATTAAACAATTCATTTGTAAAAGCCCCTCCCCCCCTGCTTGCTTCTCTAATAAATCTATATTGTTTTAAAGATGTTTATCTATATTGTTTTAAATATGTTTGATGCATACCAACAATGTTAAAAAAACATATTGTTTGTGGTGTGAGAAAAATTTATATATTGTATATAATACATGTATATAATTGAAAATCTACAGTGAAAAATGGGCGGTTCGATATGCTGCTTACACTTACATTGTAAACACATCCAGACCATCTCCAGGTCCCCTGATCACCTCAAAGTAGTTCTGGAGGATGGTGACCGTTCCAGAAAGAGCTTCATGTCCACATCCACAGAAGAGTGCCACTCCAGCATACAGCAGGATGGTGGCAATCAGGGATGGATAAGGGATTCCTCCTAAACATTTCAGACAACACTCCATACATCCTGAGAGGAGGAAGAAAAAAGAGGTCATGTTATTCATCTGAAAGCTACGGCTGGGGAAAACAAGATGATTTTTAATCATCAAGATCTTCAATATGTTTTGTGTGTCTGTATTTGATTCTATTGATCATATTTGGTTTTGTGGTTTGGCTTTTTCTGCATTTATTAAGTTTAACTTCAGCAGTTTTCTGTCATTTAACAGAGCAGTATTCTTGCACAGAAAGCAAAGCTAGTATAAGTAGTCTTCTGTGCTCTTCTTATTGTGTAGTCCCTGCCTGACAAGACTAACAAGTACCCAGACGGTTGCAAGTAAATTCTCAATCCATTCACTCTGAGGGACCAGTTGATTCTGTGTGTGTGTGTGTGTGTGTGTGTGTGTGTGTGTGTGTGTGTGTGAGAGAGTGAAATTCTCCCCTTGGCATCATATACTGTAACACATATACAGTATAATACATATAACAGTATGATTCATGAATAAAAAAAATGAATGGTAGGATGCGAGGATGGACTTTGACACTTAGTCATTCTGATTGAGTTTTTCCAAATGATTGCCTTCATGTCTTTCATTATAGGCCTACTTTAACTTTAGATTTCACATCTCTGCAACAGATGAGACAAGTGCATTATGTTTAGAAAAAACAAACAAACTTGCAGTTAAGTTTATAAGTTTATTACATTTCCTTGTCTATTTAACTGTGTGATGCATTCTAGGCAAACTGCTTTAAAAAAAAATAGCATACATAGTTCTCACTTATCAGTTATGAAATGTTTTAATTTTATGGTACAGTGACAATATTTCAGAATTATGAGATAAAAATTAAACATAATTTTACCCTTATTTTACAAATATTTAACTTATATTTTATATTTGTAAATATAATATTTCACATTATTTAATAATTAACATTATTTTACATATAAGGAATATTAAATCAATATATATATATTCAGCATAAAAAGATCATTTCTATGTTATACTTATAAAAAAACACACAATAATTACTGTTTTTAAATTACTAAATTGTACAGTAAATTTACATGCATTGTCTTTTTTAACATAATAGCATTTATCACGTACAGTTAATTAATTAACTGGTTTTTACTGTAGAATTTCTATGCAATCGCTCCAAACTGCATTTCTGCAGTGTGGGAAATTTGGCATTTGTACTTCCTGAGGAAAAATAAACTTTGATTTCAGCTCGCATATGTTCCCACTCAGTGTTTATTTGCCAGTCCTTATAAAACAATTGCTGGAACTCGCATGATTTACACTGCAAGCGTTATGAGCATGGTTTGGTTGAGGCTATTGCTCCGTTTCAGGCCTTTGAATGTGAATTATTGAATACTGTCAAACACCGCTATGGTAATGATGCCGTAATGAACCTCAGACCTGGCTTTACAGTGGCTTTGGCAAGGGATCAACCTGTTGCTATAGCAACTGCTGTGGATTGCAAGGAGTGAGAATATAGACTGATCTGATTCTTTGTAGTGCTTTATAGATCTATACGTTTGTCCAGCATAAGAAAAAAAGTTGCATTTTAAAAAAAAACACTGCATTTTTTAAAATAATATTTTTATCAATAATATATGTTTTATATTTGATTTCAAGTATTACTTAAATGTGTGTTTGTATAATTCTAAATAATAAATGTTTATATTACTGTAATTTTACTCAGCTACATAACAATATTAGCATTTACACAATACTACTTGCCCTTTGGATCCTGTTATGAGATTCTTTGCACTGCTGAAACCACTGCATGACTCCTGGTTGGCTGAGAGAAATCACATGTTCTGAATCCACCACAAATTGCATTACATTACAATGCAGCCTTATATTCATAACTCAAGGGTGTTAGACCATCAAATGGCATTAGAAATGAATGCAGATTGCACACTTTGTTAATACAAGGCACTACATCTTATTTACGATATAAATTCTCACAGGATAGCCTCTCTGGCAAGTTTCACAACAGATCACATGCAGACAAAATGTTGCAATCTCATATCTTATATAGTGCAGCCAAAACCAGAAATGGTTTACTGTACCAATGCAACAATGAAACTAAATATCAGTCCAAGATACGAAACTAAACCATTAAAATCAGTGCAAACATTCTTGAATAGTAATGGCTAATGTCTATCTGAAAAGATACAGGACGTATTTAGAGATAACACGAACTTCCTTTCTTTTTTTTAACAATACCAGCTAAAACTTGCATGCATGCATTTTCTGATAGACATTTTTCTGAATAAGTATATGTATTAAAATCAAAAAGTATAAATTAATTTTCTTTTATGATTGGATAAATACTTTATATTCACTGATAAGTTAATTGTAATCTTCACATACACAGTTCAACATTAACAGTTCGAGGAGCCAGTTTGACATTTAATTAATTAATTAAATATACTAAACAATCTACTAAAATTTTCCTGATTAACTTTGCATTAATGTGTTCAGCATTCAGCAAGTTGTTACTGCTAACTAAAACTTGATGTAAAAATTGTTTTCATTAACTATATATATATATATATATAAAACATTTCGAAATATTTCTTCATATAAATATTTGACACACATAACAAAATTATTACAACTTAAGCTACAATTAAAATAAAATTAAACAAAATACAAACAATTCAGAATATTAATAAATAATAATATATAAATAATACTAAAATAACACTGGCATTTGGATTTTACCTCGCCCCACCCCCAACCTCCAATTAATCCCTGGGGCTGTGGGGTCACTGAGAACCAGTGGTCACCCTGATATCCAGACATGTTCGGAGGGGAAACGTTCTCACAGGACTCTCAAAGACTGCAACAAAACGCTAATCCACCACAGAAGGGAGAGAGAGAAAGGGAGAGTGAAGGGATAAGAGATTGCGACAGATGAAAGAATAAGGCAGTGGGAGTCAGAGAGACAGTCAGATGGAGAGGAAAACAGATGCAAGTGTTGGTTAATATGTAGTGAAACTATTTTTATTAAAATATTTTTACCTTTTAAGACCCACTGTTAAACCCTCTCCATTCATAACCAGCTCAATCAGCCCTCTTCGACCTTTGTTTTAATAGGATTTGAATAATTTGTCAATTTAAAGTGATTAGCATTTCATTACCCTGAATGCCATTTTTTCTGTCCAAAAATAATTCAAATTCAATTGAACTCAATCACATCAAGTGGCTACATGAGGGGCGCTGTGTCTCTATCACTATCACGGCCCCTCCCTGAAAGCGCGTGGGTTTTCATCACTGCACGTCTGCGTGACGAATCTGCGCATGTTTAATCAACCAGCAGGGTTGCCACGGTGATGGAGGTGCGGGCCCTGAGAATGGGCTGGGCCTGTGCGCGCACCATGACCCACTTACAGCGCCGTGTGTCAACACATTCAGCAGCAAACGGGCTGAATGGGAGACACATTTACAAGGATTACAGGGGGGAAAACACAGTCCAGCACTCAACGCAGCAGGAACGGCAAAGACTACATGACTTCACCCAACCCCGCTGCTGATGCTGGGGCTGCTAGAAGATTCTAACACATCCCACATTCATCTGGAAAGGAACCCATTTAGACTCCTTAATATGTTGTTTGTTTGTATCTGGATTTGAAATACAGCAAATATGGCATTCTTGTAAAACCCTCTACACTCCATGAAAAGTTTGTTAATGAGGTTTTTTTTGCCGAATTTTGAATCATGTTGCATTGTGTTGTGTTTTAGGGTTAAACGAAATGTCTGTTATCTTAACGGAAAACTATCTGAAGAACATGTTTCTTGTTCCACTCTCTGTTCTCATTGTCATTTGGCCTGTTAGAAACAATAGGGTGAACAATACTGCACAGAATTCACTTTCTATGAATAGCCATGATTCAGTTTTGAAGACAATTAGTGAAACTTCAGTGTCCCTGAGAGGTTTGACTAGAGTGTGGGAACAATAGGAGTGTCCAGATTACAGGGTTGCCTCTGCATCACACAAGGTTGGGTAAATGAACAAACAGGAAGGAAATGGGATTGCCAGATAACTTGCATCCCACAGAGTTATAGAATTCAATCACGCTTTCATTTCCATTTCAACATTGCAGTTTAAAACAATGTGGTGCTTTACAGAGCCATCAAACCTTAGAGAAAAAGAGAAGTACATTTGCACCACAGGATCGAGACTGATGGGAATATTCAAACAAGTGCTAATAATCCTAGCGTAATGCATCAGCCAATCACAGTTTGCATTGGATATTAACAATGAAACGGGTTTGTTACATACTGAGCAGCTTAAAATAGTATGAGAGGCATAACAACATGCAATGGTGGGCACAACAATCTCAAAATATAGGTAAAAAACAAAATATAGGTAACTAACTATCAAAAATCAGCTCAATACATTTTATATGCCAGAAAACATTAACATAAGATTTTTAAATTGCCCGGCTTCTGACGTCAGAACGTAAACAGACATGCGCGGAAGACACGAGCACATTGAATTGGCAGGCAAAACACCTGTGAGGTAATGGGCAAAAATATGTGTGCTAAACCGTGTATCAACTTCATTTGAAAATATTAGAAAATAGTTTTTAGAGCATTTAGATTGTTACACACATGTAAATGCCCTCACACTGTATCTTTCTATAAAAAAATTACTTTATGAACATCTCTTATCAAAATCTTTTCAGTGGATGATGTTACACAGTCAATAGAGATTGATAAGAGCCCATCTAACAGACTGAACTCTGTCAACAGTGGCGATGACAGAAATTTGCAGGAAAATGGGATGGTATCTGTGTGTGTTATCGGCCTAATGTCTTCTAATCCAATAATCATTAGAGGTAATGAAATGTCCATTCTCCCATGAGGCCGCTTAGTTCCCCACTCCATCTATAGTGCAGCAGTAGGGTCAGCACACCAGTCAATCTGTGAATACTACAGCTGATTATGGTTTTCTGTTTTGGAGTTAAGAAAATTGTGTTGCAGTCATTGTATCATTAGTAAGTATTGTGTGTTAGTTCAAACGGCACTGAATTAGGGAATTATGCATTATATCATTATATATATACATATGTTGTAAAGTATTCCTGTAGCTAAAGTTCTGCCAAATGCAAAAATGTAAATGATATGATGTTGGTCACCTCAAATGTTTTTCTTAATAATAATAATAATAAGAATAATAAGAAGAAGAAGAAGAAGAAGAAGAAGAAGAAGAAGAAGAAAACCATTAAGAATATTTATGGATTTATAAACTAAATAATGTAATAATGTAATAAAAATGTTCATTAAGTATTGCTTTTTGGGATTCTTACAGACCAATTTGGAAATCTCACTCAGTACATATGAAAATATTAAAGAAAACAAAAAAAGAAAAAAAAAACATGTCAAAAGAGACATCTTATCCTAGATTTGCATTTTTATCAAGAAGTTCATCAGGTGCACTTTATGGACAATAAGCATTTCCTATATACACAAAACAATCAAAACATCTATTTATATGCAAAACAACTTAAAAATACAGAAGAAAGTTAATAAAATAAATGAATATTAACAGGCTTTATGCATTTCTGATTTTCAGATCAAATTACTGGATGCAGCCAATAAAAAAAAAATCACATAAACAATAAACACGCTAATAAAACACCAAAACACCCCAACAGGTTCAGCATAAATCAGTGATCTTCTGAAATTTCATGTGCTAAATACAGAGGTGGAAAGTAACGAATTACATTTACTCGCGTTACTGTAATTGAGTAGCTTTTTGTGTACTTCTACTTTTTAAAGTAATTTTTAAAATCTGTAATTTTACTTTTACTTAATTATATTTTGTTTGAAGTATTGTACTTCGCTACATTTCTAAAACACATTAATTATAGAGTAAAAAATCGCTCCCTGGAAACTACTGCAGTAAATGGCAGGTGAACAATGCGCTAAAATCACAAGAAAGATGGAGACGGACAAGACAGGCTTTATGGTGCAGACCCAGCTGAGTCGAATTCTGCTGAAGTTGAACTCGAAGGAAATGAAGTGAAGCACTGGCCATATTGATGCTCTATTATGCAGTGTAAGCTGTGTTTGCCTAGGGAGACCAAACTAGCAGCTTATAAAATCTCGACATCAACCCTCCGCAAGCATGTAGATAGAGGTAAGCGAAATACTTGCATCGTTGCATTGGTCGTTAAAATGAAGCTTTGACAGTTTAGCAAAAGGTTTTGCACAAATTAGTCAAAAAGACAGTGGTGCAGGGTGTGCGATGACGAAGCGGATATCGTCCTCTTTTGGAAGGCCAAACAAAGAAGTTTCGCTTTCACAACAAAACTACAGCGAGAATAAAAGTTACGCCGTCTTTCTTTGCGTGAACATTTGGGTGGTGTTATGCAAATCTTCCCACACAGTGACGTAGACATGTGGAGGCGTCTTTAAACGAGGCGTTTTAGGAGGGTGTGGACAAGTCTTAACTTTTATAAAGAATATCTCTTTGGGTTTGAGACTTTAGTCTTTGCAACTTTACAGATCTT